>NC_056731.1:1159726888-1159756888 GCF_019279795.1 Protopterus annectens
ATATTAGCTACAGGGATCTTTCAGTTCATAAGTTCACAGGTGTATACTAGGCTAAAAACCACTATGGACCTTCTAAGCCTAGTCCTGAAACCCAAATATGACCCACAAATTTGACTTATATAGGGAGTCATTTGCTCACTGTCTCTCTCCATCAGAGACATAGGTGCCAGACGAGGGGTAAATTTCTGATTACTCATCCATTGCTCCAAATTGTGCTTAGAGTCATAGATTCATAAATTGTTACTAGGCTAATAACCTGGAGGCCTTTCTAAGCCTAGCCAAGTTTTCCTGAAAAATAATGATGTCCTATATCTAAATAGGACATTGAGGGTCAGTTATAAGCTACTTCTGTCCATAAGGAACATGGGTGCCCATCCTTGTGAAAATTTCCTGTTCCCATCCACTGGTCTAGGTTGTGCTGGGTTGAAAGGGTCTCTACCAACTAAGCTAGCCAGGCTATTGAAATTAAATAAGGATAGGGAGGAACTGTGCTTCAAACAGATTGGAATCCTGTTCCAGAGAATGGGAATTTTCTGACAAACATATCTGCCTTTCCAAGCTATCCTGTTTATGTCACAAGCAATATTTAAGTCTTTTAATCTCTTGCCCTGGGGATTTTCGCACTGGGCATCTGCTGAAAATGGGGTTGTACCCAGTCAGGCTTTCTCAGTAATCATCTGTCAATAAATAAATAAATACAATTATCTGGTAGTTTTGATGCTGTTTGTTTTGTTGTTGTGCAAAAGGTTCATCAAAACAGGGTCCAGGGATGCTTTGTATGCCAAGCAAAGATCACCTCTCCAAAGTCTGTATAACACCAAGTACAGAGACAGGGCTTTGAGGCCATCAGCATAGCACATTGGATTTATTCCCTGTATTCTTATTGTAAGGAACTTTTATGGATGTTCCCAGTTGCTGTATGTGACTGGTCATGCACATAATAAAGGCGGCATTATACTCTATGATGCATCCAGTGAGGGCCAAGTATAGTGATATGATGCCCTCTGTGGTCTGGACCTGGATATCATGTCCTTGCTTATAAGCTGAGCAACATAGAAGGATTTTCTTGTTACCTTGAATGCATGTTGGTCAAAGGCTAAGTTGCTATCCACATGAGTTCCCAGACATCTGACTAATGAATCAACTTTTAGAGGTGTTTTACTGATGGCGTAGTTATCTGGGTCATCTGACTTCCCAAAAGGTACTATAATGCATTTTCTGGTATTGAGTTTTAAGCCATGGATTTGGCACCAAGCTTTTGTTTGCATTAGACCTTCCTGAAGGGTGTCCTCATTTTGCGTGGATTTAATGCTCCCAGTTTCCAATCACCTGTGAACTTAGTTAGCCTGAGGCCTTTGACATTGGCTTTGACAACTGAGAAGTAGATGCCAAAGGGGAGTGGGCCTAGCATAGAGCCCTAGTGGACTCCACTGGTGACCAGCCTCTTTGTGGAGGTGGCCTCATTGATTCTAACCTCCTCTGTCCTATTAGTGAAACAGTAAGTTATCCAGTGTGTTATAAAGGGGTTTATACCCAACTCCAAAACATTGTTGAGAATGCCCAAGTGGGGTATTGTATCAAATGCTTTAACTAGATCTAGGTGGGCAGTGTGCACAGTTTTCCCCTCACCCATTGCCTTAGTGATCTTTTCAAAGAAGTCCAGCACATTCAGTAAGCATGACATTCCTTTTGAGAAAGTCAAACTGGGATGGATTCAGTGTCTGGAGGTCTAATATATCCTTGTTGACAATTTCCATGATAATTCTTTCCACAGCTTTGCAAATAAGAGTAGTCAGACTTATGGGTCTTTAGATTCCAGAATCTGTTGAAGGTCCTCCCTTATGAAAGGGGGTGACCATAGCAGTTCTCTATTCACATGGCACAAAAACTGTTTTAAGACTATAGTTAAATAATGACTCCAGGGGTCCTGATAAGTCATATTCTAGATTGTTCAGAAGAACCCTGGGATGCTTTCGGGACCAATTGAGGCCATGTTCTCAGCTTTAGTGAGTTTCATCTAGTACATGATCCCTAGTTATAGCTGGAGAGGTTATGTTTGAGGGTACTTTTTTGGTGAAGGTTGGCGGTGAGAGGGGGTAAAGGTGGAACTGAATTTGTCCACTAACAGGCTTATTATATCACCAGGTTTGGTGACTGTAGGACCGCTAACCATCAGTTCAGCATGTTGCTGTGTGCTGACCTTGAGGTTTCTGGCATAGCTGTATCTCTCACCTGGGAGGCTATCTTAACCTCAGAGTTGGCTTTGCTTGACCTAATCAGACGATTTAGTTTGATGAGAGTTTTTTTTATCTTTATGGGAATGACCAACCTGATTTTTTTGCCATATTTTTTTCCTTTTGTTGTCTATCCTGATTAATTTGGCATGCCACCAAGGCAGTTTGCTTCTGGGCCTAATCATAGTCTGGTAGGTACAGCAGCCTCTATACTGCCACTAACATGGTCGCACAGAGTTTCTGAGAGTAATTCAGCATAGGCTGCTGCTGTTCTCAGGGTTTGGAGGGGCACTGAATTTTGACAACTATCACTTAATTAAAGGTAATTTGCCTTGGAATACTTCCTAACTGTTAGTGGTTTTAATAGGATGGGATTAAGGACCTGATTTTGATTTTGAAGGAGACCCCTTTATGCTTGGACCTTACCAGGAAGGATGAGACACTGGGGGGGAGGGCACAACATTCTATCATATTTGTAAGCTCGAGGTCCAGTATGTTGGCACCTATAGTCAGCATATTCACTATTTGGTTAAGGGTGTTTGTATTTACAAAGTTCAGGAATCTTTGTGTCTGTAGATTTGAAGCTGTGTAGAATTCCCAGTCACAGAGGGGTAATTAAAGTCTCCCATGAGTAGGGTGGTAGGTTGGATGGTAAATGTTTCCAGTAGGTACAAGTATGCATTGTGACCTTCTTGGGACATGAAAGTTGACCTATAGCTGGCTAGGATATGGTACTAAATTTTGTCTATGGTGAGTTGCACTTGCAGGAACTCCAGCACATCATCCTGTTTGGCCACCACAGAGATACGCTTGTCATTGATGTATATTGAGACATCTCCACGTTTAGCCTTTGTCTGTGGAGATAAATGATCAAAAGTGTGGAATGCACTGAAATTTTGCACTACTGGAGTACTCTTTGTCACTTTAAACCATGTCTCAATAACTGCACAGATGTGGGATCAGTAATCAAAGGGTGGCCACAGTAGGTGTATCCCAGGCATCTGTCTCAAGGACAGTCTACCACTTCTTTTATGTCATGCTGCAGCATATGGGGTAACATATCTGGTTCCCTCACACTATAGAGGAAAGAGAAAACACCATGCAGGCATCTTATGAAATAGCCTGGCTCCCAATGGCACTGTGAGTCATTGATTATACTCACATAGCAATAAGTGCCCCACCTAATAGTACTTTCAATGGTCATCAACAGGATGATGTCTCCATGCTCCAATCACCTTTCCCTTTTTTAGCCCTCACTCTCATTCAGCCTCTTAAGACGTCAAAAGGCCAACATGGGGAATGGTCACATCCAGGATCAGCAGATAAGGAGCCATTGGGGTAGTTAGGGCAGAGGCAAGGAGGCCAAATGCAATAAAGAAGGAGTTCAACTGAGGATGAGTTGGAAAGAAAGTGCGCAGTTTTGCTGTTATGGAACTATTGCTATGTAATGTACAAAACCTCAACATGGACTCCTGCAGTCACATGCAAAACAGTGTAAGAGTGTCCATTTCAACAGTGATGTACAACAATCCTTATGCCAGTTGGATACCTTGACTGCACAGCTTTTTGCAATGAGAAAAGGTATTTTGTTTTAGAGTTTAGACTGACATTCTGAAAACCAGCATGGCATATCACACTTTGTGAGTTTCTAAATAATACCACTCATACATTTTGTAAAGTGCACTGCAATATCTTTAAGAACCTTGCTATTTTGGTTTACTGAGGTCAGTCTGTCAAATCATTTTAGATAATCCTGCATATATTTACACTGGGACCTTGCATAATGGGATATGTGTAACTGTTATTCCTTTGAATGTCATCACATTTCCAGTGCAATTTCTAGTAACCCTTACTGTGAAAGTAAGCACTTTAGATGTCCTTTATTTTTGTTTTTCCTTTTTTCAGCAAATGCATTTATTTTATTTCATTTTCAATCAGGTTTAAGTTTCAGGCTTCATATCTATGTGCCAGCCATGGTTTAGTAAACAAATAAACGTGCACACAAATTCAGGAAAGTTACCATGATGTGCACACAAGGCGCATACTTCGTGGTAACATGGGGCTACAACATGAAGATCTGTAGCACTGCGGTGGGCTGTCTTCACAGCCATACTAAATGCTTCTGAGGGAGAGGTAAATGATACTTAGCCATGTGCTCTCCTGTGAACTGTCTGTGCTAAGACTTACGCAAGCAAGTGAATCAGACAGTCACTGCATAAAGTAGAACTAGCCACTTATGGTAATGAAAACAGCCAAAGGTTAGTGCTCATCCATCACAGTAGAGGTAAGTGTTGGGGAGCTTAACGGTCAGGTAGTGTCAGGGATGTGTGTGTAGTACGTATGTAAGAGGATGCATGTGTGAGAGTAAGTGTGAGTCTGTGTCTGCTTGTCATATCACAATAGGAGGTATTAGTGATGGGGTATTTTGTGTGTGTGTGTGTGTGTGTGTGTGGTGTGTGTGTGTGTGTGTGTGTGTGTGGTGTGTGTGTGTGTGTGTGTGTGTGTGTGTGTGTGTGTGTGTGTGTGTGTGTGTGTGTGTGTGTGTGAGAGAGAGAGATACTTCCACATACCCTTAGACTAATGAGCAAAGCCTGCAAAATTGGGTTGGGGGAACCACTAACCACCAGAGACGAGTCCAAAGATGTCAGTCAGGTGGACCATTATCCACCAGGGATAATCTTTATCATTGTGCCTTACTGGTCCTTACCCATCACATGGGTTGGGGAAACACTAGACACCAAGGAAAACTCAAAAGAGATTGGTTGGGAGGAAAACTACACACCAGGGATAATCTGTATAGTGTGTCTTATAGGCACTTAAGAAAAAAGCTGTGCCGCAACCTACAAGACAGCAGGGATAGAATAAGTACTGTGCCTTAAAGGCACTAAAAAGGAGTCCAACCATTTGCTGTCCCACCTCCAACAGAGGATATTAGTTCTCTTCACCAGCACTAGACACTAGGGATGTAATGTAAAAAGGTATAAGACTTAACAAAAAGGGGAAGTCTTCAAATCTTGCACCCTTACCATAGGAAACCTCAACATTAATTTACTGCACTTACTGATGACATAATGCAACAAGGGATTTTTTAGATATAATAAATTTATCGGGCATTATTCAATACCTGTAACAGTTTCTGACTGATGAGAGAGAAGAACATCATACATTAAGCACACCTTTCGAAGTCATAGTGCAAAAAATCAAGACGTGTGTGTGTGTGTGTGTGTGTGTGTGTGTGTGTGTGTGTGTGTGTGTGTGTGTGTGTGTGTGTGTGTGTGTGTGTGTGTGTGTGTGTGCGTGTGTGTGTGTGTGTGTATGTGTGTTTGTGTGTGTGTGTGTGTGAGTGTGTGTGTGTGTGTGTGTGTGTGTGTGTGTGTGTGTGTGTGTGTGTGTGTGTGCGTGCGTGTGTGTGTGTTGGAATGTGCATATCATGTGTAGGAGGTGAATACTAGCATAATGCATTGCCCTCCACTGTTAGTTACAGCAGGAAAATGCTGATCAGCACATGGAGCAGTTAACAGTGATTCAGAGACACACAAATGAACCAATAATAAGGTCTCCGCTCATTGTGGTTAATGTGTCTTTGAATATGTTAGCACCAGACTGAGGAAACAGTGCCATTTAAGTGGAGTTCTTAATGCAATGGCTGGGATTCTTTCTGAATTCCCAAGATTATGTTCATATTATTTTGTTCCAGGTGTAATCCATTTTTCTGTTTATACAGAAATACCTGCTGCAATAATACAGTTATATTTATGTATATTTATATGCAACAAATTTTGTTTTATGAATAACTGGAACAGTGGAAGAAAGGATTACTCTGGAATACTAGAGTACTTCATTCTGTGTGCATCCAGTGCTATAAAACCACCTACATATGGCTCGCAAATAAGTCTGTCACACTTCACTGCTGCAAAGTGTTTGATGTTTACACTGTTTTTTAGTTTAGGTATGCCAATATGTATAAAATAATGTGCTTTTCTAACAGCGTTCCAGCATTCTAGCATTACAATAACAGGATGACTTACGATACTGATCATTGCTTGCTGAATATGTAAATAATGTTCATTTTCAACGAGTCGTCTTAAAGTTTCTGAATCATGTCTGAATATCATGTTGTTGCATGTTACTCTGTTGAATGTCATCTTGACTCTAAAATTAAAAGTTTAGTTTTGACTTCTGATAAGTAAATGGATGTGAAAACAAATCATTTTGGGACATATCATTTAAGATTATTGACACACTGAAGGCAACATGGGATGCGCCTGGTGTCAAACATTTATGATCTGAATGGAGATCCATACATCATCTGAAGCAAAGGATCTTAGGATATGTCAGAATAAGTATTTTTTAAACATTAATAAATTCATGGAATATCTCAAATATTAGAAGTTTTTTGGCCTCCATATATTAGAAAATAATGTTTTTTATTTTAACATACAAAAATTTATTTAAACACTTTTACAATAAGTAGTGCTTAGCTTGGTACACTTTTTTATTGATTTGTGGTAAAACAGAAGAAAATAGATGTTTACTGACTGATAGGTTTCAGCATTTAGCCTAAAAAAGTTACATTTTGAGTATGCAGCATTTTCACACTTCCTTAGGCCTCTCCTGAAATAGGAGACAACTGAGCATCCTTGGGAAGGATAGAAAAGTCATTTGAGAAACTATGACTGAAGGAAAGAGTGTTAAGTCTTCCAGTTAAGACATGTTAAGAGTAAGCAAAGGGCTTTAATACAAGAGGTTGCATTTATCTTGTAGAAGTCAAATGCAGTGTTGAGCCTTCTGGGTAAAGCAGTGTAGCAGCAGATGATAGGTTATATCACCTCCTGCAGAGTGTCATCAGCTTGAAAGATTTTTGTTTTGTTTTTACAAATTAAGTGTAAAAGGGAATACAGAATTCAGTATGATGGCCATCAAAAGTAAACACATATATTCACTTTCTTTAAAAACAGAATAATTTGCATGGGTAGTATCCATAAAAATGGTCATTCCTCATTTACTTAGTAGGTTTATTTCCCAATCTTCTTCAGAAGATTTATTTTCCATAAATTTTTATAAGCAGCCAGCATGAACCTTCACCAGTCTGAACTGTAATCTGAAGTATATCATGTTAATTGACATTTTATCCCCTGAGCAGACTTAAGATCCTGCTGCTAATCAGAAAATGTACATTCCTTATTAGTATACGCAGCTTAAGCAATCTGTCCTCAGAATCTTCTTCCATGCCTACAGGAGCCAACATAGCAAGGGGGTTAATTGAAAAGCAATTCATTTTATTGATGGAAAATATGCAAGGGTTTAGCTGAATTAATTATAAGCTCATCATGTTGGCAGACTCTTAAAGGATCTGACTACTTAGTTTGGCACTGATATTATGCCTTAAGTTTAAAAGCCTGAAATTGAAACCATGTGATTTGGAAGCAGCCTTTACTTCACAAAGGTCTTGTTACAGCAGCTGGCTTATGTTTACAGAAAACTAGTACTGACTTTAGGGTACAGAGTGGGAACTATGTCTCCTTGCACTGTGGACACTTCCTAAAGTTTAGCATCAGTTGCTTTCAGGACTTTATGTTTATTGTTAGACATAACAATCTCTTTGTGTAATGATAATGCACAATGCTCCAAACAAAATATGTAGTTTAAGTCTTTTTTGTCAAGGTGAATGCAGGTATACTATAGCAGTATACCTGAAAAAGGAGACTGGCTATTTCATAAAGTTCTTTGGATGATCTAACTAGATATGCCTACATTTCATATAAGAAAAGTATATGAAAGTACTTTGATAATGAATTAATGGCTGGATATTAATCAATAGCAAGTGACACCACTCCTACAGAAACATATAGACATAATGGTCAGACTCAGCTCTTTTATAATAGTGTTCAGCTTAACTGATAACCATCTTGTTTAATAAAGGAAGGATGTTGTTTAATGTTTTTAACAGTTGCATAGCATCCAGTGGCAAGGTAATAATTTTAATGGCATAGCATATTATTCAGTCACTAAACATAACAGTACTTGCCAGCATAATGTTACAGCACACAGCCAAACAGTAAGCAGTTCTATTTCAGAATAGAGTTTGCACTTTATTTTAATTCACAATAATTTTATTATGAGGCAATGCTAATGGTATTATTGTATTTCTACATCTTACTGATGGCCATATTACCTGAAAAATATAGAAATTAGAGGTGGGTCTCTACATTTAATTCTACATAATGTTTTAGTAACATGCACTCTTTTCCAGTGAGTATTTGGCCTAATGCAGCATATAAGAAAATGACTGCCTTGTGTGATATCAGTTGTATATCTAACTTATTTCCAAAAGTCATATATTCATTTCACTATTACGTTTTGTGAACCATGGATGTACTTCTGATTTACTTATACTTCAGAAACTATTATCTTAAGTTTCTTGGACCCTGACAAATAAATATCTGTATGATTGACTTTACATTGTATATAACAGAGTATGTGTTAATCTACTACTGCTCTTTCATGTCAACGTAGGAACAAGGCTAGGCAGGTAATTACTGGGGCCTAAGGGGCTTAGCCATTTACACCAGTAACCAGACACACTTACTCTTGCTGTCCTTTACGGGACTTTAAGTTTGCCCACCTCCCAAATCAAGCAGGGCCATATATGATAACCGTGGTGTAAATTTTTTTGTACCCATTTAAGCATCAAGACTAGCCCTAAAGTCAGCCAAAGTAGTGCTTTGCTGGACCTGTGGTGGTGACTTATTCCATACACTGTAAATATGCTGAGGTAGGAACCTATCCCTTCAGAGCATCTTGTTTATTTATTTACTGCTGTACATTTATGTCCCTTGTTTACTTGTTTGCACAGCCACTGATTTTATGAAGAAATAGGAGGTCAAATTCTACTTTCCTTTCATGACTATAAGAAGAGATGTTCCAGTCTATAAGGATATTTAAAGGATTTTAGGCCTTTAATAGTTTGCCTTAAACATCACTGGGGTCATTCCAGTCGAGCGATATGCTTGTATTTGTACATGCCAAAGGGGGAATTGTACTTGATCATGAGTCTGATAAGGGAAAGAACTGTGGTAAGAGGATATCTTTGGATCCTGAAGATATTCCCTTGGAAATGAACTGGAATAGATAAAGGCATTTCCTGACTATGGTGGAAACATGAAGATCAAAGAGCTATTTGCCCACACACGTACTCAGTCCACTTATAACCACTTCTCTTTGAATAGTACCATATAAGGTTGGAAAACAGTTTTTGCAGGCCACTATTATGCTGTTATTTTTACATTTAGCTTGAGGCTGCTTTCAGTACACTAGTTATGAACATATTTCACTTCTCTTTTAATGCAGTTTAGCATCCATAGGTGAACATATTACAGTGTCTAGCTTGCAGTCATTAGTAAACTTTGTCAAACACACCTCAGGGATATTTGCTTGGATGTTTGGAAAATACATGTCAAACTGGAGAGGGCTTAGCTCTGGTCTCTGCAGTAACCCACAAGTTATAATGTTCTGTTCAGAGAAGATACCAGTAACTTTCATTACTTGGTATCTGTTAGGTAGCCTGTTTGCAATGTAGTGGCAATGTAGGTAATTAACTACAGTTGTCTAACTTTTTAATACCAGCACTGAGGACAGTGTCAAAAGTTTTGGTCATGTCAAGATATGCATCGTGCACACAGTAACTGTTGTTCATAGCCTCTGTAACCTTTTCAAAGAAGTTTACTAGGTTCCGGAGACAGGACTTGACATTTTGAAAAAAAAAAAAATGAGTGAAGTCTAGATCTGCTAAGTTGCCTATGTCTGCAGAAATGGCTTCTGCCATGATACCTTCCATGGCTTTGCATGTACAATGGGTTTCTGTTAATAAGCCTGTAATTATCTGCATTTGTATAGGGGCCACCCTCCTGTAGGGGAACCACAGTGGCTGTTCTCCAGGCATCAAGAACAAACCCTGTCAAGCAGGCTGAGGTTGTAAATTTTAAGTAGAAGCGTGGATGTTGAATTCTTGGCAGTAAGAAGAATGCACCCTGGTATGTTATCCGCTCTCAAAGAAACATTATTTTTAGCCTTTGGCAGGGATTCTAAGACTTACTTCAAGGAGACTATAAGGGGAAACAAAATTTTTAGGGATAGTGGGTATAACAATATGGGTAGATAGGGTAAGGTTTGCAGTAAATTTGTCTGTTAATATATTGGCTCTATCCATGGGATGGGAAAGCCTGATATTATTATTATTATGGAGTTCAGTGCATTGCTGAGTATTATTCCTTAATTTCCTAACATGAATGAGGAAAATATTGTACCTTCCTTTGGTATCTTTCACAAGTTTAAGTTTATACTTTGCTTTGCATTTTGTAATAGTGCTTTTAAGTTCCTTGATGACATGTTTCAGTGTGGTCTTGAGGTAGGAGAAGGGGATTTCTAACAACTTTTTATTATTTCCCACTTTTGTTATACAGTTTATTAATACTGGAGTTCCACCAGAGAGGTTTATTCCCAAATTTACCATTATATTTAGGGTATACATGTACAGACGTTTCTATGCAGTTATGTAAATGCTGGTATAAATTGGAGGTGAATGTGGCAGCCCTTTCAGTTGGACTACTCAATGGGGGATTGCTGGGAATTTTCCATATTTTTTCTACAAGGGGAAGCAGATTTGCTCTGTAAAAGTCCCTAAAGATGGTTTCATTTGGTACCATTAAGCCTGACAGAGAAGGTAATTGATTTCTTGCCAGATTTAACCAGAGATGAGGAGATGTTTAGTGAGGTACCTGGGGAGCTAGATTGTTAAGGACCAGGTCAAGGATACAGGAGCTTCTAGTGGATAGTTTTACAATTTTCCTTGATGTTAGCAAAGTCTGGGAAATGCCAAGCATATCAATTTTTAAAGGTGTAAGTGTGCCAGTTAATACTTGGTTAATTGAAGCCCCCTAACAAGAAGGTATTTTGTTTGATATTTAACCCCCGCAAATAGTATTAAGGTAATTTCCATGCTCTTCAGGAGACATTAATGAGGATCTGAAGGTAGCAGTTAAATTAGTCAGATTTCTTAATAGTGATTTGGATCTCCAGAAACTCCAAGTTAGACTCAGGGATAATTTGATGTGATTGTGTTTCTGATAGATACAGATACTTTTCCACAGAGAGCACTGTCATTGCATAGAAACCAAGTCTCAGTAACTACACATCCATGAATGTATCTGTTTTTCAGGAAGGCCTCAAGATCTGGTATCTTTCTGCTTAGATTCCTAGCACTGAGTAGTGCCACCATAATGCTGTTGAAATTTGGGTATGAGTTTGCTGCACAGGAATGTGCAGAAGAGAGATGGTCTAAAAAATGCACTATAAGAGGCAGCCAGCAAAGTCTGTAGCCAGTATGAGCAAGATCTGGTGTGAGAGGTAAACAAGTGAAACCCCCGTGAAACAAGGCAGCTTATCTTCCATCTCATTACAGGCTAGAACATACTGGATATCCATAGAATGACACAATGACACCAACTAATTACCCAGTTGTATCTAGGCATCATTCTTGGAGAAGGCAAGATACTATTCAAGGCCATTGGCTTTCCTGCTTCTAACAGTTGCATAGAAAGTTCCATCATGTTTCTCTGCTAGACTTCTGGTGCAATGGCACTTACTGTCCAAATCCTGTTTACTACTCTCACAGAGATATTACATGCCTCTGAATGGAGCAGATAAAAGCAGAGTCCAGAGTCCATCATTCATGACCTGAAAAGATGGAAGTCCTTGATATAGTTTTCGACAATTACCGAGTTACTATTAATTGGATGCTGCATAAACTACCAACACTATTCTGTTTGAATATTTTCTCACAGTGCCCCACATTATTTCAATGTTTAACTCCCCGAGGGCTACTAAGCCTGACACCCCTTCCTGTGGATAGTGCTGCAGTGGTAGTGATCCACTTCCTCATGCCTGCACTGAGACAGCAGTCAATGGCCATCCACGTCACCTGCCTAGCTGGTCCTGTTGGCTGAGGCTAGTTAAAGTCATATAGTCAGGAAACAGATCTCCTCTGTCAGCAGGGCATGTCTTTGATTAGCATATATTAATGTTTTACTAGAACACATAATACTTAGTGTTAGTGGTACAGTTATCAGTAGGTACTTGTTAGGCAATCTTGCCATACAAGTATATATAAGCAATCAAATATAATAGGCTAGGCTTATGTTAATGCACTCATCAGTGCATAAGAACTGTTTTAGGTAAACTACACTTACTGTACAGCTACATGACTCACTAGTTCTCTATTGCTATATAGTGTCAGTAAGACCTGCAAAAACCTAGCAAGCAAAAGGCTGCAGTCTGAATGCCATATCCTAAAAAATTAAACACATATCATGCAAGCTCCTTCCAATGTGTTTTGCTTTGAAATTGTTTTATTATTAAAAAATATTTTTTTAAATATAATTAGCACAGAATATTTGAAGCAGATGCACACAATTAAGATTAGAAAATGAGTTAATTAATTAATTATTGACCTTTCTAAAGAACAGCACACCTGTACATTGATATTATTCACTAAATTTGTAATGTCACGTGGCATCTGAAGTAACATGGTACCGGCATGCAAAACACATGTTCGCTTCACAAAGACAATTCACAAAATAAAAGCTCATGTTATATATTGTATAAGCACAGACATTGAGGCGCACAGTATGCACAATGAAAATATTAAAAAACAATATCTAAATGCTCAGAATATTTACTACAGTTGCATTAATTGACATCTACATTTTATAAAATACCTGTAGTCTTGTACAGAAAATATACAACAGTTGCATTTATTGACATCTATATTTTATAAAATATCTGTAGTCTTGTACAAAGTGAATTTGCATATTATAATAATATATACAACAGACACCTAATTCTGATTATTCTGATGAGCCTCTGAGAAACAGAAAGTGTGAACCATCCTAAGAAAATTAACCATGTTACATAGCTTTTAGTATTCAGATGCTTAGTAAAATGTAATATCATAGGCCTTTGAGAGAGGTGATTCTTGCGCCTGGCTCTCCGACATAGAGGGATAAAGCCCTGCTATGACCCATAGAATCAGCATGTGGACTGGAGTAGATGGGAGAAAAATAATGGGATTTAAATGGTAACATCAGCTAAGTGATCATGTCTGGAGTAAGGCAGTCTTACCAGCTGCAATGCCAACACCAGTGTACATACACACACATGCACACGCACACACACACACACACACACACACACACACACACACACACACACACACACACACACACACACACACACACACACCTACAATACAAATTATTGTGGTGTCAGGACTGGAGATGTAAAAATGCATCTACACTCACATTTTAGCAACAGTAATTGTTTGATAGTATATGCAGTTTTGCTTTTATTTGGGTAAGCCAGTATGTTGTAGATATCTGTCTTAATAAACTACATAAGCTATACATGATAAAAATATGGACATCTCTTTATGCAATAACTTATTAACTTTGATTTTCTTCATGTTCTTGAAAAATGCTTTAGATGCCTTAGTCCTTTGTAACCACCTATATATGTGTTTGGGCGATTCTGGGGGTAAAAGCTTCACCCTGTCAGCCAGCTATCAGACATTTATGATTGTTCCACAAAACATCATTCATTATGAAATAATCCAAAACACAATAAAGTAGTTTAATAGTTTTTTCCTTCATTAATCTAGATTCCTTAAAATGTGTGCTAATCTCATATAATATCTGCTTTATCCTATATACAGCCTGATACTCACTAAGACAAACTTCCCATAGATATCAAAATGAATGCACTCTGTCCTCATTCCTAATGGACGTGATTCATTAACCACATATTACTACAGATTTATGGATCTCTGTTCTCCTGTCTCTATAATATCAGAATCCATTGTGCCACTACAACTAAAAATATATTAATAGTTACGTTATTCTGTGTTGGCAGTACTATAGTTTGCACGTTAGTTTATTAAATGTTTTTATGTTCTTGTCCCCAGGCTAGTCTTTCACAGGAATGCCTCCTCATTCATTGCACCCTGTTTATGAACTACGATTCAAGGTGTTTCAGGAAAACCTTTTGCTCTCTGGAGTTTAGTCCATAGCTTTATATCATTAGTAGCATTTCACAGAAGCTTTAGAGTGATTTTCTCTTTTTTTTAATTAAAGCTTCACAGTTTGTTTTAGCTAATCAGAAATTGTTTTGGATGACTTGTGTAATTAAATGCCCATTATGTTAGAATCTAGAAAACTGGTAAATTTTCTGTTGGAAAATGGGTACATGCTTTTAGTAGGAAACTGATTACAACATGAAGTGGAGGGAACAATTTTTAGCAGAATCATGGACATGAAACAAACCAGTAACCAAGCAAGAACTGTACAAACTCCAAAAGATGAAAAACTTGCTACGGTGCACAATTCAAAAATTTTCCAGTAAACATGAATAACTTTTACTGAAATGTTAAGCACTTTCTTTCCTTCTAATGGAACTTCATCAGAACATTAAAACCAACAACTTTAAAACATCAGCAGAATCATACTGGCCAGAACATTAGTGGGTAAGAATCTGACTTTCTTACTTTTGTTATGTAGTCTCTCCGAAATAAAATAGATCATTTACAATATTTCATGTCTGACAATATATGAAGTTGGAGCAATTAAAGATTACACAGCAGAAGACCATAGCTATGTAATAATTCTAAACAAGATTAGATACTAGAATTTATGAGACTGAAATTCTACCCACATTTCTTATGCAGTAAATGTGAAGACTTTAAGATAAGTGGGAATATAAAAAATAGAGCCAGGTAGAAGGAATAGTGAATTCACAGGTTATATGGTGGGGTAGAAAATGAAGGGGTGAACAGCTTCCCCATAACCCATATTACTCAAATGCTTAGTTTCCATTTGGATCTCCATAGAAAATTGTTACAAAAAAACACTGATCACTTTGATCTCAATAATGTATGACTTTCATTTCATCCCTTTCACTCCGCAGAAAGACAAGCATGCTTGTTAAGTTTTTATATTATTTAGGTATAGATGTTATTTTACAAAACTGCTGGGCTAATCCCACAGTGACTTATGTCAATGGAAAAATAAAATTAGATGTGAAATGATCATTGTGTATGTACCATGCTAAACAGAAAATAATGATTATCTGTAATTAAAACCCTGCTGACAAAAATGTTATTGTTCTTCTGTTTCCTTGGCAGCAGTAAACTTCAACAGTAATTTCAGGATTTTTTCTGATAGTTTAGATAAAGCATCACAATATCTGGACAAATAGCAAATCATCTAAGAGATAAACAGGTGAAGTAAAAATAGCCCTTGGAGAAAAGACCACTATTAACTTAAGCCTGGTGAACTGATTGCATGTCAAAGAAATTTAGAATCACTAGTATAGCAGTATATAATTCCACAAAAGTTTTCTGCACATCAGTAATCAACATTTATGTGTCATAATTGATTTGTTTCTCCTTTTAAAAATTGTTCTTCTTTGGTAAGTCCTTAACTGCAAGTTCCTGTAGCTTTCTTAACTGATACTTTTTGGAGCTGCCAAGGCAGCAGGACCATCAGCTATTGATCACACTGTCCAACCTAACCTCTGGACTTGAAGACTGTCAGCTGTTGAGTACTTAAAAGACTAATTACTTTTCTTAAGAAAGCTTGGAGAAGATGGAGAAGAGATCAGTCTAATCTTGTTGTAGTATTACTTAGGGTGCTATGTTTGTTTTTTACTATGCACCCTAACCATCACTGACATATCGAGTCACATCTTTTGTGTTGTAGGAAATGGCAACATGAGAGAGAGAGAGAGGAGGAGGTACCCTTATTTAAACAATGACATATCTCAGTGTTCATCTACCTCACTCTTACTTAAGCAGTGCATACCCCTCAGTCCTCATCCATTAAACGCAATTGTTTTCCTAATGGTTTCTGTTTCACCACTATAGACTGTAAATCAGGCACCCCCCACTATGCTGTTCTACCTTCTTTCCTGAAAGAGGTAAGCAGGCACTGCCATGTTATTCTTTTCCCCACCATCTGTCTTTCCAGCACTTTCCTGGTCACTTGGGTTGCAGTCAAGACTTCCTCCCTCCTGTGGCATGGAGTCAACTCCTACTTGGTAAGTTAAAATTATTCTGGACTTTCCTAAAACACTAATCATCTTATAACACTTAGAGATATTTAAAATGATCATGACAGGGAAACCGTAGGAACCACTGACCAATTGATTAAATTACTCATTCTGAAAAAGGTTTGAGATTTGTATTGTAGAATAAACAGCTTAAACATGCTCATTATTGAGGGAAAAGCAAAAATAAATAAATAAAATTGTTCTTGTGTACGTATTTTTTTTTTGTCTTCCAGGACTTTTGAAAACAGTCTTCTACTCCAATTTATTTTTTTCTTTATTTTACTTTTATGAACAGTTTTCTGCTCTGTCTAATATTTCCTAAGTTATATTTGGTGGCATTTGCTGAACATTATAAGATATATGGAAATCATTACCTATTTTCACCTCTGTTTTATAAAACTGTTGCAGTACTTACATAGAAAGTCAAAAGATTCTGACAACAGAATACAATGTATATATTAACAACCCCCTTCTTAGTCAAGTGAATGGCAAGTAATTCTAGAGAAAAGGCAGATGGGAACTTAAGCAAATGAGGAGTGATTAGACAGTTACAAACAAATTAAAAAGGAAAAAGAAGAGGAGAGGCAAGTCCTGAGGTAATATAACCTGAGGAACAGTCAGGCCTCTGTCTGAAAGGACAGGGTGACGTCAACAATCCTACCCTTCTTCCCCATAATTTAATGAATTCACTAGTATTTCTATTTTTAAAACCAAAAGTGACAAAGGGTTTTACTCCCACAAGCCCTGGGAACCAGACTTTGGCCTAAATGCCATGCTGGCTGTACATGTGAAGAGTGCTTAGCTGAGGTTGGTATGAAAGAATATAGTGTGAGGTTAGACTGAAACAGCAAGATCTCTACTAGGGGATGGAGAGCAATCACACAGTGGACCTGACACTTTCTAAATCTGGAAAGGTCAACTTTGCTAGAAGGGTTCCTGTAGCCTCCCATGGTGATGGCAAAGCAACAATTGTAATGCTTGTGCTCTTAGACAATTTGAGCTACATTGCAGACAGCTTCTATGGTCTCCCATTGGAGAAGGTGAAATGGCGAAATGTGAAACTGGTACAGTGAAATGATGAATGGTAATAAAATTGTGAAGTAGCTGAGGTGCACCAGAATGGGGCGATCACCAAGGAGATTAATGGTATTGTATGGGAGAGCTGATTGTGCCTCATGGGGGAGTGATGCATCACTTCATGAGCAGTTTGCTGAGGAAGAAGTTATGCTTTTTAGTCAGACAGGAATAACTGGCAGAATCAATTCATACTTCTCAATTGTACAGATTTTCGCAGAATGTCCAGATTTTGGCTTCATATTTTTGGTCCATTTTTCATAAAATTGTGTTTTTTTCTGGCAAATTAGTGGCAAATCATTAAATACTGAAGATAGAAAATAATGACAGATATTTGACTTTCAGATTTCATATTCTTCAGAAAATTCACGCTAATGCAAAACCTGTTTTTCTATCAACTTCCTAAGTTGTAAGAGCAATATTTAAAAAGTGTCTCTATTTCTAGGCCTTTCTCTTGCTTTTATTTATGGCTTTGTCCAGATTTCTTGCTCTACTAGGTTGAGAGGTATGTGGCAGATGAATTAAGCTGGTATAGGTGGTTGGGTCAGCTGTTCACAGAATCATACTACAGACTGAATTCTACATGAACTAAAAAGGAAGATACTGAAAACATTGTTGATATTATGGTTAACAGATGACTGACTCTGTTGAATCATATTTTTATATATAGCTAGAACTACTGCCAACTGCTGAAGTAAACATTGATATATTGATTCATATATGAATATTTCAGCCAATAAAAACTGTGGTTAAAGTGTCTGGTAATAATATATATTTTATTGGGGAGCATTAGCTATGAAACATAATCATAGCTTTCAGTGAAATCCTTAGGTTCAGGCTGTGGCAGAGACATTGGTAACTTGAACCTTTAAATTCACACATTCATTAAGTCCATTTGCTACATTTGAGGTAAATTACAAAACATGATTTCAGATGTTGATTAGCAAGGAAATAATCTGAATTTTACATATTATTTAGCATGATTTCTGACTTGTTTTATAGTACTAATTCATATTCGAACCTACATCCCTTGTACAGTTTGTCAGCTAAACAGTCCAGTGGACTGGATGTCACAAGCAGCTTTGGAAATTTTAACTCCTAGCTGGTTACAGATATTTCATATAAGGATACTTAAGTCTGTATTTCTTATGACAATTTTGCTTTTACACTCTGTTTGATATGCATGTAATTATCTATGTTCTCTTTAGAACTTACTTTTTGGTTGAATTTTGAATTGCTGAATATTTTGATCTATTTACACTTCACGCCCCCCACCTTGAACCTGCATGCATCCCTTCCACTATTGCTTAATTACAGAGGAATCAAAAAAAGTGATGTAGAAAGACAACCCCCCCCCCCTCGGATTTACAAAGCCTTGTAGAGCATGCAGGGTTAGTCTAAGAGCTATTTTCAACAATATGGCCGACGTGCGATCCAGGAACGAGCTCCCGGGATGTGCACGTGAACTCCTAGACTAACCCTGCACGGACCGAGCTCCTGTATGCAAATTACCCTCATTTGCAGGTGAAAACCATGCAAATGAGGGTAATTTGTGATCCAGGAAGCCGGCAGCTGTCAGTGCAGGACGAATGCAGTCTACAGAAATGTACTCGGTTAGTAACCGAGTACATTTCTGCAAATTACAAAACGGAGCTATGACAGCTCCAAATAAAGGCTGCATATTATTGAGGAAGCATGCCAATGGCCAAGTAGAAGGCCATTGGCATTGCAATCTGTTTAAAAAATAAAAAAAAAACAACTTTTATTTTTTTTTCGTCGCTCTCGGCTGTTTAAGCTTAGGGCAGCGGCGCGCAAATGGGATCGGGGGGAAATAAAATAAACCTAAAATAAGCATTTTAACTAAAAGCAGTAGTCTGCCATGCAAGTCAATGGCAGGCATAAGACAAGCTGGCCAGTGAGTAATGGTTGCTAAGGGGGGAGGCTCAGTGTGGGACATGTAACTATGCATTAGCAGGCAATCCTATGCAAATGAGGGGAAGGATAGTGAATCCCAGATTTCCCCAGGGTGTGAAGTAGGTCCCAAGAGTGTAACAGTATAAATAGCTGGGTGCAAGACTAGGATACAGGTGACATCATGGGGGTGTGTGTCAGGCATACTGTAAGTGGATTGGAGGCCTGTGGGATTGCTCCTAGCTTAGCACAGCTAAGCTAGGGGTGTGTCTAAACCTGCCTAGCACTTTTTACAAACTGTAAGCAGGTGTGCGCGCCGCACACCAGGTTTTACAGGAAGAAAAAGGAAGTTAAACCAGGAAATAGCAGCTCTGGGCACATTTGAGCACTCCGTTTGCATGGAGCGCACACACTCTTAAACAGGAAGGCAATGGGAAGGGAAAACAGCAGTAGGAAGGTAATCAAGGAGAACTAGCTTAGCTGACAGGTGAAATGTATCAGAATCAGCCAATTACACAGGCAGCAGACAAGCCCAGCCCAGCATTCCACTATAAACTATGCAAACACCATTCCACCTTGTTTTTCCCAAAAACTCTGCACCACTGGTGTATACAGATGGGGAAATTTTACAAAATGAAAGCAAGAGAAAAAATGTTAGGGGGTGCTTTTGCTATCACAAACCAGCATGTGCAAGAGGCTGAGGGTGGTGAGGATGTGACTGCTGCTGAACAACCCACAGTGAGGAGACGTAGGAGAGTGTATAGACCCAGGGTAACCTACCAAGGGCTACATGAGCTGGCAATAGTGGAGCGCTATAGGGGGGACAGGGACCTCCTACAGAAAATTGTTGAGCTGTGCCGGCCATGCCTCACACACAGAACTAACAGAGGGGAACCCATCCCAGTAGATACCAAGGTATGTGTAGGCCTAAGAATACTAGCTACAGGTATCTTCCAAAGGCCAACTGGGGATATTATGGGGATTTCACAGGCATCAGCATCCAGGGTACTCCACCACTTCCTGGATGCCATGTCAGCACATGTCGGTGAGCATGTATATTTCCCCATCACCCGTGAGGCGTTGGCCAGCAATATGAGTCGCTTCCACCAAATTGCAGAAAACCCTGCGGTAGTGGGTGCAATAGACTGCACACACATATGCATCAAAGCATGACCTGGTGAGCAGGGTAGGGTCTACATCAACCACAAGGGCTTCCCCTCCATCAACTGCCAGGTTGTGTGTGATGCCCAGGGCATAATAATGAATGTGTGTGCTGGCTGCCCTGGAAGCTACCACGATTCCCATATCGGCATCTGATGCAGCTGTACCAGACATTTGCCAATGGGGACATCCCACATGGTCACCTAGTGGGGGATGCTGGATACACACTGGAGCCATGGCTGATGACACCCATCAGAAATGCACACACACCCGAACAAGAACTCCATAATGAGGCACACACACAAGCATGAATCATAATAGGCATGTGTTTGGGATACTCAAGTCATGGTTCCGGTGCCTGGACACATCTGGTGGAGCCGTGCAGTACTCACCAACTACATGTACCCAAACTGTCCTTGTATGTGCCATGCTACACAATATGATCCTGTGGAAACAGCTGCAGCAGGAACAGCATGGGGCCAGGCCACACAGCCCCCCCACTATTGCCAAGGCCTGCACAGGCACAGAGTGACTCGGAGGAGGAACAACCTGAGCCTGCCCCAGTAGGCAGAAGAAGGCATGCCCAGTATGCCCTGGCCTTGGCAAAGCGGCAACCCGTAGCACATGCACTGACACAGTAGGGACTCAGGGAATGACACCTCTCTCTGACTCGCACATACAGTAAAAGGGATGCCAAACATGACACTACCTGTGCTCAACCATGTATAGGGAGTGTACTATGTGCATCCGACACAGGCAGCCCTGCAGTACCACCCTCAATACTGAGACACCCTCAAGGTAAGTAACTCACACTTGCCAGTTGGGGGAGGTCACATACCCAACAACAGTTACAGCCAGCAGGATAGGTGTAGACAAACACAAACAAATGCTGTACTATGGCCTCTGAATTAGATCTATGGGTAACCCCACCCCCAGGCCTACACAGATAGACTACATCAGGCCAGGCAGTTGGATGTAAGTTGTGAAGGCTAGGAAGTCAGAAACTAATATGTAGGTAATTAAAGCTAAGATCTATAGTACACTGGTATGCCTCTAGCCAGCATGATAGGTAAGACTACAGAATGAAATGGAGTACCCGACATACCAGTACAGTCCTAGCAAATGTGTACAAGTGTCAGGTTTGCCCCACCATCCTAAGTACACTTATAGTAACAGTCAGGTGTGCCCCCCCCCACACAGTCCTGTGTAGAAATGTAAAAACAGTCAGGTGTACTCCCCCGCTATGCAGAAAGGTACTAACAGTCAATACCAAATGACCGATGGATACCCTGCAGACACAGCAAGCTACCTGTCGGTGTACAACACAAAGGTCAGCACCGCAGTACAAACTACCTGGACTTGATCCACACATGCAATATAGATGGCCATACTGGGCATGCTCACACACTTAAACACATGAAGGCTATGTCTGCAAACACCGGTGAACCAGACATATCTGGCAGTCTCAGTTCTTAGTGCAGACACACGTCAGTATCAACCACTCCTGCCTTGCACACACAGTGGATAGGAATACAGACATATATGTAAGGACAACACACTATAATAAGCCAAAGGTAGACGGACATAGATGTGTGGAAGAGGGTGACCGTGACAAGGTGCCATCCAGGCCTGTTCCACCCAGCACACAACCAAAGGGCCCCAAACACATGAGGTGCAGATGTCACTCACTGCAAATACTAGCCACCAGTATCTTTCAGCATGACAGACTATGTGGTGCATGTGCCAGCTGTGCAACATGACTGTACAAGGAAGTAATCATCTAGTAGCTGTATACACGTACTTGTGACATATGACCCCATGTGTGCCTGCATGTGGCATGTCAACCTCTACATGAATGGGTTATGGCCCATGCACACACCACCCTCCCCATAGCAGTATTATGACAAGCCTGCTGAGGTCATCCAATGTAAAATACACCTTTAGGAGTGCTGTAGCTCAGTAATCTCCATGGCGTGTCCCATAACTGCATGCTGCTCTAAGTAATAAACTAGTTAGGTAGTAGTTCTAACCCCAGACTTACCGAATGTGTATCTGTGTGTGTGTCTGACTGAGTAGAGATCAATGCTTTTTAGGCTACTCACACTCAGTACAAATCATATACTCAACTTTGGCAGGGCTGCTGATGTCACTCACCTAGAAATACACATCTAGGAAAGACATAGCCCAGTAATCTCCGTAGCACATCCTGTAACTGCGTGCTGCTGTAGTGTGATAAAGTAGTTAGGTAGGTGTTCTAACCCCCAGACCTGGCAATTGTGTTTGTGTGTGTGTGTCTGGTTGAGTAGAGAGCAATGCTTTTTAGGCTATTCACACTCCGTACAAGTCATATACTCAACTTTGGCAAGGCTGCTGATGTCACTCACCTAGAAATACACCTCTAGGAAAGTCATAGCCTAGTAATCTCTATAGCATGTCCTGTAATTGTGTACTGCTTTAGTGTGATAAAGTAGTTAGGTAGGTACTCTAACCCCAGACTTAGCAACTGTGTGTTTGTGTGTGTCTGACTGAGTAGAGAGCCATGCTTTTTAGGCTACTCACACTCCTTAGAATTCATATACTCACCTTTGGCAAGGCTGCTTATGTCACCCACCTAGAAATACACCTCTGGGAAGGTTGTAGCTCAGTAATCTCTGTAGTGCGTCCTGTAACTGCGTACTGCTATAGTGTGACTTAGAACTGCGGTAGGGTTCCATCTCCACCCATGGCAGTTCTGGATGTTTTGTGTATGTTTCAATATCTGTGTAAGGAGCAATGTGCTATAGGCTACTCACTCGCAGTACATTTCAAATGCCCTACTTTGGCAATCCTGCTGATGTTATTCATTGTGAAAGACAACTTTGGGGAAAATGTTTGTTAGTAATCCCTGTAGTGCGACCTATAACTGCTCCATGCTGTAGTGTGATATAGGCCTTGGTCAGGGGTTTTATACCCACACACATCAGTTGTGGATGTTTTGTGTGCATCTCACAGTCTGTGTAGGGAGCAATGCATTTTAGGCTAGTCACTCGCAGTACAGTTGAAATGCACTACTTTGGTAATCCTGCTGATGTCATTCATTGTGAAATACACCTTTGGGGAAAAAGTACTCCAGTAATGTCCGTGGCATGTACTATAACTGTGTAGTGCTGTAGTGTAATAAACTAGTTAGGTAGGGGTTCTACTCCCAGACATGATAGGTATGTGTGTGTGTGTGTGTGTGTGTGTGTGTGTGTGTGTGTGTGTGTGTGTGTGTGTGTGTGTGTGTGTGTGTGTGTTTGTAACTCGTAGAGGTGGTTGTGAGTGTGTGACACCTATGGGAAATGTGAAGAGGTTTTGCTTATTTCTTTTATGGTGGCCCTACTATATATCACAATGTCACCCATACAGGGATAACAGATGTAAATTAGCTGAGAGGCTGGGGTGCAAAGCCATACCCATACATGTGACATCAAGGCCAGCCAATCACAGTTTGCACCCCCACTATTACCCAGAGCACACACTCAACCCATGTGTCATATGCACACACATGCCTAGGCAACAGCCAATATGTGGGTGGTATACTGCATATTGGCCACTGATAGTAAATATACAGTGATAGCAGTGGGCTATAGCGGGCATGTCACCCTGCCCATCTGTCCAATATGCACGTACATGCAGACAGTGCACCTCCACCATATTCCCCAATGGACACCTGCACCACCTGTGGTGCCTTCACATGTGACTCACAATGGACATACCATGCCTGACAACATGCCCTGTATGGACAGATGACACTGACATCAGGGAATGCTGTTAGCATGCTATCAATGTAGGTGCAGGGTAAACCTGCTCCCCATTACCAGTTCCTGCCACAGGTGGGCAAGACTGGCAAATCTGATGATATTCTGTGTTCACAACATGGGCCAGACACTCCAGATACAGTTCCATATGTCACTGTACATGCATGTGGGAGGTGTGCACATCCTAGACACCATCCATGTCATGGACTAAGGAACACATACATGGCATGTGATGTACAGCATTGGCCACACACAATAGTCACCCAGGTGACTGGATGGGGGATGCAATACCCACCTGTGTGGGCAAAAGTAGAAACTACAGGCCTGAGCCACAATGCAGACCATAATCATGTGGCCTGATACCAAGGTATACTTATCACCTACCCTTGTACAGCCTGCTGGCACAGTTGACCACCACACACCCTTGCAGACATGCATTCATGCATGTCAGAGCTGGCACCCTGTGTGTTTGTATGTATGCATTGTATGGTGCGTATGTCCACGTCCACACTCACTATAACCCCCCTGGGCATACTGAAGCATGCTGTCTGATGTCTGACACCCCCTCATACTCTTTGCCCATACAACCTCCGTATGACCCGTGTGGTGCATGTGATACCTGCACTTGATGTGTTATGGCAATCCCACTAGTGATGAGTTGCACTCCTGGCCCTGCCAAGTGTGTCAATGTGTGTGCGTCCCTGTGTGAGTGTGCCTGTGTTGACACTGGCACATGTTCATGCAGACAGGCATGTGTACATCACCTACTGTATATCTACCATATCCCTGTTGCAGATGTCACTCACCATCACATATATGTTCTGAGTGCTCCACAGCAGGTAACCCATGTGGTGAATCTAATAATTGCATCGATCTGTGATAGCACTACATAAATGTCAGGGGTTTGATACCCTGTGCTGGTTGGTGTGTGACACAAACATGCTTCAGTTTTACTCTCCCACCCCTCCCTGACATGTATTTGACTCTGTTTGCCTCCACCACTTCCACTCTGGTGGATGTGGAGACCCACACCTGCCTTGCTTAGGCAGCAGCATGTGCATTTTAAGTGATGCTCATGATCAGCTGACAGCCTCTGCACGAATTGCAGCCCTCCCCTAGCTGATTGCATCTGGAACAGTTGTGGTAACATTCCCATAGCCAATTGCATGGAAACGCTCTACAATACCTAGGAACATCATGGTGGTGTTAATCCTTTTCAGTCACTGTGAGCAAGAACTAGATCTGTTGTTTGGCAAACAGCATCTCAGATGGATTGGGGATTTACCTCTAACAACATACACTGTGGAAAACGGGCAACAAACAGGAGGGGGGTGTGCCTGACCTGACTACAAACTGTAAGTACTGCCATACTGCATTTGGAGTAATGTTGGTTTAACAGTGTTTGTCTGGATATGCCTGTCGTACATGTTGCAATAACTGCCATGTCAGTTCCATGTATATGAGGAATCCCCATCTGCAGGGTCATTTGCAAACTGGGCAGTGTTGTGCCTTTGGTTTCATGTGTTAGCCACAGTGCATCTATCTGTGGAATGTAGAAGGTAGTGTGAGGATTGCAGTCCATAGATGGTGAAGGCCATACACAGTTACTGACTTCATATCCCTCATAGGACATATGTTGCAACAAACCCCATTACAATGGAAATTTTATGAGGTTATCACAGCAACATGTCTATACTGGCCCTGTGTATATACTGTCAGGCACACCTCTGTCAACCTTTGTGCATATGTCATGCATGAAGTGGTGCATATGTGCTGTACACCATAAATAGTGTCATCATATCTGATAACAAGCCAGTGATATATCAGATTGCTACACGTCATGTACAGTAGGGGTTATATTTCATGACATAAGCTGGACATTCTGTGGATGTTTGTACAGTACTGAGGTGTGTGTAGTGATGGTGAATGTCAGCAGTGTGTGTATTGTTAATATGTACTTTAGCCTGTGTACAGACTGTGTTAGACGTCATTGTTCTAACTCCCCTTCTATCAGATGTTACATGCTGCCCCACTGTATTGTACTGTTTTTCAGTACATGTTTGTAAGGCCATGCACACACATGGAACCAAAAAACGAACCAGCACAATGGGGAAAAGTGCTAAAATATTATTTATTCGTGGCAAAGTTTAATCCATGTAATCCATGTATTGCAAACCGGTTTCGGCTATCTTTAGCCTTCTTCAGTGCATAAAGGAAAAGTAGTATGTTAACAGCACATCCTGGTAAACGCTTATATACCAAATCATTTAAAGGTGTATATACACCAAAAAACTTTTCACTTGTTAGGAATTAAATCATAAAACTCTAAGCTTGTCTTGGTCTTGAAAGAATAACATCAATCTTAACAAATATAAAGATGCATGAAAAAAGAAGCTGACAAAAACTACTCCATTTCATTTAAGCCAGGTTTGAAAAGAGCCCCTAACCTGGTAATCCATGAGGATTCCATATTATTTAATTTGTCATGCCAGCCTGCTTTAAAGTTTCTATGCAAAACAATTTTGTCAATAATCACAAATTTGAACTGTGCAGTTTGGTGAGTTATGATATGTTTATATAAAGCATTGGAAATTTTTTGATTTCTAATGGCGCTGAGATGTTCACTTATCCTATGTCTCAGTGGTCTGAATGTTTGGCCCACATAGAAGGAAGAACATGTACAAGTGGCCAGATAAATCATCCAATCCATACTGCAGTTGCCAAAACTTCTTATCTGGTATACCTTAGGGGTATTACTGCTAGAAAATTCTTTGGTCTTAGAAATATGTCTACAAGCACTACAGTGATTGCAGGGAAAACATCCTATCAAAGGGTCACCAAATAAGGTGGTTTGAATTGATGTAGATGGCTTATATCTTTTATAGTGTGTGAAATGAGACTGAATCGTTCTGCCCCTGTGGTATGAAAAAGCACATTTGTCAGGTAATATTTCATTCAAATGTTCATAGGCCTTCAAAATATCCCAATTATTGTTGATAATATCTCTGAACAAGGATGTGTTACTGCCAAATGTAGAGACAAATCTAATGGGCTGAGATATAGTGGGTTTATCTTCATCTTGTGAGTGCTTATATTGTAGTAATGTAGAAAGGGATACATCTTTGATCTGATTAATAGTTTGAATAATGCGATGTGTCTGATATCCTCTACTTATGAGTCTACTAGACAGGTCCTGTACACATTCTGAATGGTTTTCTTCGGATGAACAAATACGTTTCATCCGTAAAAATTGGGATTTAGGGATGTTGTTGATGATGTGGTGGGGATGATAGCAAGATGCATGTAAGAGTGTATTTTATTGTGGAAATTTCCTATGTACCCTGGTTGCCAAAGTGTGGTCAGCTTGTCAAGAAACTATCACATCCAAGAATACAATTTCTTGGTATTGTAGGTTTAAAGTAAACTGAATGTCCCATGGATTGTTGTTCAAATATTTTACAAAATCCTGTACTCGTATGCTATCACCCCGCCACACCATCCAACAATCATCCAAGTATCTTCTCCAGATGTCTAAATGTTCCATGTAGTGATTGTTGCAAGAATCATGTATAAATTGTTGTTCAAAGAATCCCATAAATAAGTCTGCATATATGGGAACAAAGGATGCTCCCATAGCAGTACCTCTGACCTGCCAATAAGCCTGTCCCTCAAAATAGAAAATGTTCTTAGTTAACACATATTCTGTTAGTCTGATGAGGAAATTGTTAAAACCAGTGGTGTACAATTGAGATCTGTCTAACCAATATGAAATGGCTGATATATCTGCATCATGTGGGATGCTGGTATAGAGGGAAGAGATATCCAATGTGCATAGCCACCAATCTGATTCCAGTTGCGTATCCTGAATTATATTTAGAAATTCTGTAGTGTCCTGTAACCTCGATCTCACCATAGGTAATAGAGGTTTAAGATAGGCCGATAAGGGTTCCGTGAGGGATGTGCTGTTAACATACTACTTTTCCTTTATGCACTGAAGAAGGCTAAAGATAGCCGAGACCGGTTTGCAATACATGGATTACATGGATTAAACTTTGCCACGAATAAATAATATTTTAGCACTTTTCCCCATTGTGCTGGTTCGTTTTTTGGTTCTATGGTTACTTTGGTTTGAACCGTGCACTCAGTCTTTCGTGCGTGGAATTTGGTTTGGTCCATACGCACACATGTCCCATACCACAGACAGCCATTAGATCAAACTGTGTAGCAGCCCAGTATATGTAGGGTCATTCTGTGAATGGCACATATGAGGATGGTGTAGAACAGATAGTCCATATACTGGAATATTATGCTAGCTTACCATATGTGGCTGTGGCTGTGTTCATATTGGTTGTGGTTATGTACTGTCAAACAGGTGTATCTTACCCTGTGCTGTGACATGGCTGTTGAGCCTGCTATATATGCAGGTACATGTGCAGTCCCCCATACGAGATGAAGGCCAGTGTTGAACCAGTCTGCCTGTAGCCTGCACAGTGCATTGTTACATGCCTAGCAGCTTAGTGTACTTAACCAGTGAGATGTCATGTGCAGATACTTACCAGAGGTACTGCTGCCAGGCCTCCCTTAAAAGTCATGTATGTTAGGCAGAGCAGTGGGATGCTGTACAGATGTATGTCAATACCTTGTGGGTAGTATGTGTCCATGGCACTCTTGTACCAGCAGTCATAATGTGTCAGGCCAGATAGGAGTGTGTGAATCCAACACCTACGGGGCCAAATGTATACCAGTCGTTATGCGTTATACCCATCTACATGGCTGTCTACATCCATATTGTCAGGCCTGGCACACATGTTGTGCACTAAGGGATTTTGTGTATACCTCTGGACTGTATAGGGTGTGTCCAAAGTTCCACATATAGTGGCCAGTATCTCTGCTGCACTCCACAGGGGCATTACATGCTAGCGGCGGTACTTTACAATGATTTCCTTAGGATGTCTGTTAGTAGCCAATGGCACACATGTTATAAGCAGATGTCACCTTCCACACACACCATGCCTATGAAGACAATCCCAATGACAGTAGCAATAGTGTACTAATATACCTGCTATACATGCGTGACATCCCCTTGCACTATGACTTTGGGACTATAGGGGCTGGGGTAGGGCTACACTCTATGTCCAGAACATATGGTGAAAATATATGTACATATACTTATCCAGATATATATATATATATATATATATATATATATATATATATATATATATATATATAATTACACATTTGTACTACTTCCAGTTACCACTGTCATGGCAACCACCCACTATAAATCCCTACAGCATGTGGGCGTGGTCTTTTTAAATTTCCTGTGTGATGGACATCCTTCCTGTGTGTGGGCATCAGTGTTACAGACAGCAGGTAGCAATACCTCTTACAGGGGAACCTGCACACTCAGAGCGGCCACATATTTGTAGGAGGATCAGGAACTACAGACAGACTCTGAGTAGAGTTTTATTATGTTTTGCATTGTACTGGTGTTACAGGGTGTGTGTGTGTGTGTACATACTCTTGCACTTTGGAATGCAGTCTGTCTGCATATCTCACTACTGTGGGCCTATCCTCTTGCTGGACAGATGTATGCCTATCATGTGTTGTCCGTCCACCACACAGGTCCTGTGTCAGATATTACACTGGCAGTGTGTGTTGCATGCTATCTGTACATGGCT
>NC_056731.1:1159759388-1159996888 GCF_019279795.1 Protopterus annectens
ATGTCTACATATATACAGCACTAAAAATTGATATATGTAAGCATATATATGGTTCACCTTTCAAAGGGAGAAAATCATGTCTTCAAAAGCTGGAAGGCCAAAAGTATGTTTTCAACATTGCACAATCTTGCAATAAATGCATCAAATGTGCAATGAGTTAATGTCACTATGCATTCGCTCATTGCAGATTCGGCTATTTGGGTGCGGATGGCACTTTAGTGGGGATGGCGAAAGTTTGCCTATCCCCACTGTAGTGCAAACTCAGAGTTAGTATATCATAGTAGAGGGGTTGTGGGGGGCCCAGCCTGCATTATGCTATGTGTTCCAACTTGCAGTTCGAGAATCAGTGAAGCTGCATTTAGATTTGTTGTGTTTTGTACTGTGGTGCAATTAGAAATGACGGATTGGTCCTTTCAGTTTGAAGAAAGGGCCGTTCAAAGAAATGATTGTCTCCCTTTCAAAGGTAAACACATATATAGCTATATAGGTATACCTGGACATACATCTGTAGATGAAACTGGAAACATAACCACAACATATATGTCCGCATGCACCATTGATGGGTTTGAGAGACCCAAGCAACATACATCTGGCATGGATAGGTATCCCCCCCCCCCACAGCCAAACACGTCTGGCCTGTAATACACTACCAACCTTAGCAGATCCCATAACCAGGACCCTACACGACAAGGGCAGTACATGTTAACAGCACTCCATCCCACCTGTAGGATGTCAAGCTGGCATTATTAACATATCATGCAGTACAGTCAAGTGAAGTGTCATGCTTGGGGGAACTCCCCTGGGCAGGCACAGTACGTAGCTGGGATCTCTCATACAATCCAACAGGCCTACACCTGACAATGAATTCACCAATGTTGCGAAGGATGACCACAAATCCACCATGTCAGCTGGGATCTACCACCCAGTAGCCTGCTGACCCTGGTCTGCAGGGACATGGAACATATCAACAATGAAGCCATGGCCAATGTGACTGGTAATCTTAACACAGGGGACCCCGACAATGTTGAACTTGTCAAAGGCAGAGAATACAGCCTGAACCTGGTATACCTCCTTGACACAATCATGACAGGTGTAGATGAGGGTTAGGAAGTGCAAAATGCATATGTAGATCATAGCAGGCTTTTGTACACCATCCTACATGTAGGAATGTGTGCAGATGTTAAGGGATCTACCTCCGTTCACAGAATATGTTTCCACCAGGACTGCTTGGCAAATGCCAACATTCCACAGGTGCTATCCCATGGACATGCAGTCCTTCACAGGTCATAGATGTCTTAATACCTTCCTCCACACTGTAGAGGTGTGTAGCACTACTGAGGTTGCTATAACTCACTGGGTGTGGCTGTTGTGGCCACATCAGCCATCACTGCAGTTACTATTACATCTATCCCTCCACATAGCTGTCTGTAATACTGTACAATGTATGTAATCAGGTTGTTAGTTGTTGTTTACGCCATTCACAGTAGTTGAGTGCCTCACACCCTCCTAAGGGTAGGGCTATGCCACCGGCATTGGCACACTCATTTTACTGAGGTGAGGCTTGCAGTAGACTGGGGAAAGGGACATACACCCTGCTGTTAGCATGTTAAATGTCATCCACATTGCAGACTGCATATATAGCACTGTGTGGTTGTGCCTATCCTGTCTTGGTGGGATTACATGGGCAACAGATGTCTTACCTGCATGGGGACATACCTCCATGTGCACAGTCTTGTACCTGTACTGCATCCAAATCAAAGGCTCTGTGTGTTGTACCCAGCCATGTCATGTGTACCACCCACTACACATACTGGTGTCCACTGTAGAAGGCCTGTTGACACCACTACACCCATCAGCCATGGGGCACATGGACAAACACAACACAATCAGAATAGATAATGGTGACAACAATATAACATTGTTAATTACAGCTATGAAGCATCATGGCTGCACAGCTACGCATTCCAAGATATTAGCATTTCACTTTACTGCTGACAACATGCTACACAGCATTCTATTGCTACATTTTTATACAGTCACCCTGTGCATCAGCACCATGTTAGCCTGTCCCTACATCAGTGTTACAGGTGTCAGGAAGTGGCACAGGTATCATCATATGCACAGGGAGTGTTGTTGGTTTGCCAGAGGCCTAGGCTGAGCCATACAATTGACAACATGTGTGTGTGTGTGTGTGTGTGTATGTGTGTGTGTGTGTGTGTGTGTGTGTGTGTGTGTGTGTGTGTGTGTGTGTGTGTGTGTGTGAGGGGGCTGAGTACTGTTATGTGCCAATGGTGATGTCATGTGTGCAGGTATGTGGTTGCCCTAGGTTTGTTGTTTATGTGTGTGTGTCTGCACGCACACAGTTCCACCATGTGGCTGCCCTATACGAAGGTTTGTGAGACAGCTGCAGACTGTACCTGGCAGGGGTTGCAGTTCACCGTCTCCAGTCACGGACACAGGACCTGTGACTGGCAGGGGTGCTACAGGTAGTATCAGGTACAAAGTCAGATTGGGGACTGTCCCCCAAGGTTGCCAGATGTTCACTGGATCCAGGTCCATCCTGGGACTGGCCAGGGCCACGTGCATGTGGTCTGCTATGACGGTCTGTGTACAGCACCCCCCCCACAGTGCTAGGGATGGTACTGCCACTATGGGAGTGGCTGTGACTGGTGGGACGTCCTTGGTGACCTCCAGCTGCTGGTGTTGCTGGCATACGTCCATGTGGCCATCACAACCATCCCACCCTGTTCTGATGCATGGACATGACATTGTGGATGAGATCCAATGTCTCACCCCACCGTCTATCCATGACCTCAGTGTAATTACGAATTCATAGATGAGTACTGGTCTATTGGTCCTGGGGCCTACATAAGCCTAGCCATAGGGGTTCCCAGCCATGCACCACCTAATAATGTTATTCCCCATTGCCCCTGTCAGGTTGTGGCACAGATGTACTACCCATGGTGAATTCCCCATTTCCCATCCAGTTGTCAAGTGTTTTTGTAAAGGTGGCCAATGAGTAGCATTGCCTGACATGAATGGGTAGTCCATTCCAGAGTGTGGGAATTCCCCAGGACAGGGCCCTACCCTCCAGTATGTTCTGTGTAATGTGTTGATGAGGTTTAGGACCCTGGAGCATGTGTTTGCAGAGGGAGTGGGATTTTGTTCTGTGTAACATGTTCAACTGTTCTGTGTATGACATAGCTATATTAGGCAGATGTCAGCTGTGCCTGGGAAATGTGCACTGGAGTGCAGCCAAAGTTGTCTGAAGTGGTCTGTGTATTGCATGTGTTTGAGGCTTTTATCCCATTAGTGAAGTGTGTGCTCTGTCAGTGAACATGTACAGCAAGCATTATGGATAGGTGTGTTAGATGTGTACATGGCCTACACCTTAGCTATGACATTCACTGTGAATTGCCAAGCATAACCTTAAACCATACTCACCGGCATCCGGCCGCTGCCTTGCTGGTATCCCAGAGGTACCTACACTGAGATGAGATAGAGTTGATATCAGTGGCCACAGCTGTGGCATTGCTACAGGGTGGCTTCAATATTACAGTAAAACAACAGATGAAGTCCACAGTACTACAGATTATGCATAGCTGCTTATCAGTACTACACAGCAACAGACTCCACATCTCACATATGCATGATCTACCTGTACAGATGCATACACAACAGTGGTCTACTGATATGCTCTGGAAACTTACCTGCATGCTTCATGTCTGCTGTGTGGGTAGCACCCACCTCTATGACTGTATATGTCTGTAGTTCTTGTGGGTGGGCAGGTGCTACCAGGGTCATGAGCAGCTCCTCCACTCTGTTGAGAGGGGATGGATGTTATGGCCCCCCCTGTTGCAAGGTGGTCACCCTGCATGGCAGGGGCATGGTGACGTACATGACGGAGCAGGTCACTACAATGATGGCGGACCTGCTCATACGTATGGCTGTGCATCCCCACCTCATTCACCCTGTGGACCACATCGTTCCAAGGGCTGTCCACTCATGCTGGTCCTGGCTTGCCCTTGAGAACAGCAGCTGGTGAGTATTATGTCATCCTCAGTGGCACTGTAGGCAGGATTCCTCGGGTGCACCATACTCCCTGATAGACATAAAGATGGAAATATGTCTGAGCAACTCATATGGCACATTTACCATAATACAATACACATATCAGTCTCCCCCCACCATATCAGCTGCAACTTAATGTTCACACAATGCAAGTGGTATGTCTCCAGTATATCTACCATTGGGACATATATTGTATTGGACAACACTTTCTGCTATGTGTTTATAGACATGCTCCCTGTGGGAGCACTAGAGTTACTGGGATGTTACAGAGTATTTCACCCACATGCCATTGTCACTGCCACCATGTTTCCACATATGCATGTGGTATGCTTGCTATTTGAGTGCTACACATCTGTCATTCTGTGTTATTGGGGATATCTATGCATGCTGTTGGACATGTTCAGGGATTGTGTGGACTATTACAACCCACATATGTTCCATGACAGTTAAACAACAGTATGTGTAGGGGTTATTTATTAGCAGGAACACCACGTCAACCTAATGTGCACATGTTACCAGTCCACATCACATCTGTGACCCACCATGGAACCTCATTATCTACTGTTCCGGCACTACCTTCATGTGGAACCATTTCAGGGGATGGTGTGTCCCCCATGGAGCACAAATAGACATATGTCTGTCACCCAGTTAAGTCCAGGGTCTTGTGCATAGGGACCTCCACAGAGACATGGGTTATGTGCTACATCACCTGGAGGCATGCAATACACATACACAAAGTTCAACATGCATGGTCCTCCTGCTCAGCCCACAGCCCAGGCACCTTTATGACCATGTAGATGCTGTTGTGACTGTCCATGGGCGGGCATCATGTTCCCTTTGCTCCCATATGGGGGCTCAATGGCCTCCACATTCCAAATGGAACTACCCATCCACAGTGTTTAACCACCATGTGTCATATCTTGTTTGTCACCCAACCAAACCTACATACCAATATGTGCCTAATATCCTTCACCAACATATATATCCCACCTTCGCAAACAATTGCGATGTGTTCCCAACATGGGTTACACACCACACTCCACACTCCATTTTGCAGCTATGTACTGGTGTGTAGATATGTTGTGTATTGACGTGTGATATTCTCTCACACATGTCATGGCAGGGGACATGTACTGACATATATATATATATATATATATATATATATATATATATATATATATATATATATATATATATATATATATATAGATATATATATGTATACCTATACGTGTCAATATTATGCATATGTGTGTATGTGTCTGTTTGTATATATATATATATATATATATATATATATATATATATATATATATATATATATGTAGACATACACAAACACACACACACACACATATATATATATATATATATATATATATATATATGTATATATATATATATATATATATATATATATATATGGATGTATACACACACACACACACATATTATATATATATATATATATATATATATATATATATATATATATATATACACACACATATCTGTAGATATCATTATGTGTTGTTTATATACTTATATATATGTATAACTGTCCGAGGTTCTGTAGACATACACATGTATCACACATATATGTATCTGTATCTGGGGTGCATACATACATCTGGTCCACACTCTTGTAACTTTCTTTACTTCAGAGCTGAACTGTTCTGCCTTGCTGCAACAGACAGGTGTCACATGTGAACACAAACTAACATTAGGGGAGTATATATGGTGACAGATTTTAGATAAGCATATTAAACTGCAATGGCAGTTGGGCATGCTACGCTACACTTTAACATGACTGTCCTGCAGGTGGTGTGGTCTCACACCCATGTGTCTATCATGGCAGTATTAATACCCCCACCAGCCATTAGCCACAGTAATGTATAGAACACAGATATCATGGGTCACATCTTTGCCATTCACTGCTGATCTGCACAGTTGGCAGGTATGTCCCACTGCCCACAGGGACTGACACTATTGTCCAGAGCAGTTGTTGAGCAGAACAGTATTACAGGAACAATTACTGATGACACATATGAATCCTTTCACATTGTACATCCTATTATTCTATGCCATCTACTACATGCAAGTAAATACATATCTGTTTCACATACCTTTTATGTTTTTTTCCACTGTAACACAATCCTGAGCTTTGTTACTTTTATTAATGTTGTTATTTTTTTTCCTACTCTCTCTCCCTCTCTCTCTCTCTCAGTCTCTCCAGTAGAGTGATTGAGCTGGTTTGAATAGATTGCAGCATGCTTTTGTTGGTATTGCACATGATCAGGTGGTGGCCTCTGCACCAGTCAGTGTCCACCAGTTGCTAATTGCATGCAGCCTGCTGTGTAGTACTTCAGATAACCACTGTCATGGCAACCCTATATTTTAAATTGCTGACATCTGTGGGTGTTGCCCCTTCACCTCTCCAGCATGGATGACATCCTTCCTGTGTGTGGACATCAGTGTTACAGACAGCAGGTTGTAATACCTCTAACAGCAGAACCTGCAGACACAGGCCAAATACACATTTGGGTAAGGTTCCAGACCTATAGACAGTGTGAGTAGTGTCGTTGTGTGCATTGTATTTTGCTGGTCTTACAGGGTTTCTGTGTATATGGTACTTTTGCATGGAATGTTGTCGGCCTGGATAGCTCTCAACTGTGGGCCTATCCATATGATACCAGGGGGATTGGCTGTTAGGTTTTGTCTGTGCACCACACAGGTATTGTCCCAGATATATCAGTGGCATTCTGTCTGTTGAGTGCTATCAGTACATGCCTACATCCATTTGTATTTCAATGTTATATTCCTGCATAAGGGTATGCTGCAATGAATCCTGTAACATCAGCAATTTCCAGAGTAACAGCAATAATGCAAATATGGCCCTGTGTTCCTGCCTCTGTCCTCCACACATATGCCAGTCTCTGTCCTGCTGTGATACAGAAAGGGGTTGTTAGGTAATGGCCTATTTTTATTTACCGCTAGCATTACTGCTATCATCCCAGCCATGTCATGGACTCCCACACCAACTGTTGGGCCAAGTCCATATATATGGGGGCAACAGCTGGAGCACACATATTTGCCCTTGTACATTCCAGAGGTAAGTATGTGGTACACAATGTTCCTTGCCCTTGTACAGCCTTTCATGGGGGGGGGGGGGGTTCAATGCCATTAACCTAAGCTGTGGCACCTTTTCAGGGATATAACTGTTAAGACGAGGGTCATTCAGTGTGATAGTGAGATGTTAGGTTAAGCAATGTTATGTACAAGATACTGTGACATTAACACAAGTGCTACTTTTCCCCCTAGGGCTTGACTACAGGGTGTAATTGGAGCCTGCTGAACTACATCTGTAATTGTTGATTGTTACATATCCTGAAGGCAAATCCTGTTTCTACTGTTGTACTAATTGAAGGCCTTGGCCTGGACAGCATAGTATGGTATATATCCACATTGCTTGCATCTACTGTTTTGTGTGGGCCTTGCATTCATCACTAATTACATATTTCAAACCTTATGTGGTGTAAGTACTGGCATACATTATTGTATAGTACATAAATAAAGGTTATCTGTGTATGCATACCTGTGTGTCATGTCATGTCCTTTGAATTGTGGGTGGGTATATGTTTAATGTCAGTATTCTCATTTGTGGGAATGGTTGCCACACTACACATTTCACAGGCAGCAGTTAAAGGGCTTGTGGCTGAGGGATATACTTTGCACCCAGTACTTCCATACTACTTCTACATATGTATGGCTAATAATACCTTTTATCTGTGTATATGTGTATATACCTATATATATATATATATATATATATATATATATATATATATATATATATATATATATATATATATATATATATACATCTATATATATATATATATATATATATATATATATATATATATACTTACATATGAACATATGTATGTATCTATATACAATTGATGTTATATGACTGTAAGTCATACATAAATATATATATCTACATATAGCTGTCCATCTGTCTACATTTACAGATATATATCTGTCCATATGTCCATGCATGTTCGGCATATATTTTGGCCTGTACCTCATTCTCTTGGCAATTGACGTGGATGATCACAGCATTGAAGTCAGTGACTAGTGCCGACACTTCTGTGTTTCAGACTTCATCTCCTTCTACATATGTGTTCTAATACATACAACTGTGTAACTAGCAACATTTTAAGTGTATTAGAGCATTAGTTGACATATATCCCTATTTGTACCCACAGTGTGACATACTTTGTCCAGACATCTTGCATTAACAGGTTGTGTGGTATGATATTAATACATTTCCTGTACTGTTGACTGATTGTGCTGGATGATATTTTATTGAAAACATCAGGTTATGTATATCTGCCATGGTTTAGTGATAAATCACTTTGTGTATGGAATGCAGGGTCTTGGGTTTGAGCCTTGGAGAGGCAGTTTATTTTGTTGCTGGGCAGAACAAAGGCCATTGGATACAGAGTGATTAAGGCACATTTAAGCAGTTGTAAGTGGGTTTGCGCGAGTTTGCATGACGGTAAGCACTGCCAAGCTCCGCTTATGTTTTCTTACAGTCAGTTAGCTTCGGAATTGCTCAACCTGTGTAGGCATAGCTTACCCCACGGAAACCCACGCAAACCCGCTTACTGCTGCTTAACAGTGCTTACTGACACTTACCCCGTGCTAATTTTGTTAAAAGAAATGAAAAAGGGGTTGATAGGAAAGTGGTGAAAAAAGGGGCACAAAGAGGGAGAGAACAGTAGGGAAAATAGCTAGGCATGTGCAGGAAGGGTATAGGAAAGGTCCATAGCTGCCCATTTCTTCTACAGCAACAACTGTGCATATACACAAATTTTGCAGGTACATTTGGACCCTCAACCCCCTGGGAGAGGGGTGAGAACAACATATATTCATTGTGATGCCAATTAGACCAGATTTCATGTGTCCAGTGGACACATGTGCAAAACGGACAGCTATGTATGGGGTGAGATGTTTTTGTGGGAAGATTGCCCTTTTTTTTCAGGTGAGAGTGGGATGTTGGGGAGGGGTAGAAGGTATATTTGGGGAGGTAGGTTGGGTAGGTTCACACATAAGACAAACAAGACGCATACAGGTTGGGTATATGACACATGTGGAGGGTAATCACCTTGGATGGGGAGGGGTGTTTGGAAGTCGCAAGCCCATGAGCCCCCAACTGGAAACAGTGAGACTGAGGTCCCCACCCATGGCAGTCACCACTGCACCTTCACAGCTCCAAAGGTAGATTTGCTGGGGGCTGTGTAGGATGGGCAGGCTAACCCTCTAATTGCACCACTCGGCCTTCAAGCTGGCGTAGCCGATCTCAATACTCCAGATCAAGCTCCCTACGCACCACTGCTCAGACCTGTTGATGGGTGACATGTTCCCCTCTGCGTCCGCTCTGAGGTAGAAGTGAGCCCCATCCCCTGCAGCAGAGGTTCCACCCAAAGGTGGCACAGGGCCCACGGAAGTGGAAGTCCCAGGCTGGGCCACAGATGTGCTGGTGCCCGGTGCCATGGCCAGCTGAGGTTGGACAGGTGGGTCAGCTGGGACTGGCCTTCCCACACGAGCTATGTTGTTGCAGGTTTATGACAGATATGGGTTAGTAACAGTCAACAGCATTCAGGATTAGTTATAACAGCATGCATAGGTATTCCCATTAATTAAAAACACTAGATTTAACACAGTTGCAGAGCAAGCAGAACACATGCATATATGGAACAACAGTGGCCATTACAAAAGCATGCGGGTTTCGTTGATGGCAACAGGCCACCAATATGGGTGTATTTTAACATGGCACATGCATAGAAACAAATGTGAATATTTATTAACCATTAGGACATATGTCCCAACAAAAGTTTGGAGTGTACACATACCAGTTGAGAAGTGTCATTGGGTTATTTTGCACATATGGTAGGTGTGAGAGAGAGAGTTCAATTAACAACTAATATATCCTTGTAATTTTCACAACATTCTTAGTCACTACAGTGATCTTTCCCTTACATGTATCATTACACTACCCAATGGCCTTATATTGTACACTGGTATGTTTATAGAATATTATATACATGACCTGTGTCTTACATACGGGCATGACAACATGCAGGTGTTAATGCAACATATGTTGAGTATTGTTGTCATACACTTTGGGTGAGGAGCTAGAATGACAGGTTTGTTTTCATATACATTCTATGACTATGTACACGGTTGACTATCAGTTATATGTCATTAAGGGCTGCCTACATTTCTTGGATCATCAGACTGATTTGTCAGGGGGGATGGGCTACCAGGCTGATGATATGGGCCATTTATATGGACATGCTGGACAGATTGGGACAGCTGTGGGGTATGAATATGCATACAACTTTCAATTTGAACATTCTAGCAAATTCTGTACAGTTGCTGGGTGTAACTATGCATACAGCTTTCTATCTGAACATTGTAACAAAATCTGTACAGTTGTGGGGTATGATTATGCATACGACTTAGTAGCACTCCCAGGATTCAAATCCCTGCTGTGTGTGACAAAACATTATAGCTAACATCACAGTACACTGTGCTATCAGGGAATTGATGTAAAGCTTTCTACTATTTTCTAAGTCTCCCTCACTTGTACAATATGACTGACCTCTTGGCACTTCCAACATTGTTTTGCAGGACTTCGTACACATTTTATCTGCATACCACAGTGTGGGTGACACTGCTTAAAATACAACAGTGCTATTTATAGTATGCAAAAGTTCACCAACATATGACAGCAGAGTAAACAGAAGCACTCCAGGGGTTATACCTTTATTCACAGACTATTACACATTTATTTTTACTGGTACAACACTTTCTAAGGCTCTTATATTTATTTGTTATGACAGTACATACAGACAAATTACTAACCTGTCTCACGATGCAGCCTTTGCAACCTAGCATCATGGGCTTGCTGGTTTGCAGCCCGCTTATCTGCAGCTGTTGGAGAAATACAGTGATATTTAGCCATACCTATCCATAGTATACACAAGCTAGGCAATTCTTAACTACTTAGTAGAATGAGTACTTACTCAGTACTGGGGCATTAGCCATCTGCCGAGAATCCTGGATCCACTGTTCCAGTACATCCCCCCTCCACTGCTTCATGTCAGCATGGTGGTGCCTGACCTGCTCACCAGTCCGGGGGATACCTGTGGCACTGGTGAGGTCATGGGTGAGACTGTCCCAGGCCTCAGTTTTATACTGCGAGCCCTGGTACTGGATCTGCAGTAGTCTCTCCCCATGGTGTTTTACCAGGAGCCATGCCATGATTTTTGACTCTTGGATGCCCCAACGCTGCTCTCTAAAATGAGTGCCTTCACCCACACCAGCCATTCTGCCTCCAGTAGGAAGCTACAACCAGTTATGGAATGTATTCCCACCTGTGTGGTTTAAATATGGCCAATTACCCACACTTTTCCATGATTGGCCGGGTTTGAAAAGGCTAAGCTATGGGCACATCTGCTTACCTAAGGTTGGCAGTGCTTAAAGGGGTATACCACTAGGCAGATTGGATTGGCTCCCCTACACATTGCTTACTCTTACTAAGTTGAGCTGTGCTGCGGTTAGCATTGCTTAATAGTTAATTAACACTATATTTGCCTCTTGGCAGTGATTCATTATTCATTACAGGTTCTATATGTGTCTGGTATTCATGATTCTACACTTCTACTACTTCTACACTTTATTGCAATAACACCTCACCTAGTACAGTTGTGCATACTTACCATAGATGTAGATGTTCGAGTGTATTCACTGTTGCAGTCATTACATTTGGGTAATCTGCTGGCAAGTTGCCCTCAGTTGGCCTGAATTCCAAAGTCTTGGGTCCTGCATCGGTTGCAACTGAATAACCAAAAAAGAGTAAAAACGGACAAAGCAGCTACAGCACGGACTGTTTAATGTTAGCGCTTTCGGTTAAGGATATTCCTCCACCTTCTTCAGACATATACAATACAAAAAACCACAGCACCACTTTTTATACATAATGAGCAAACTAATTAAAAGCAATTAAATAATTAATTGAAGTAAATACTTCATACCTACAACACAATAATTTAAAGGGCTAATACCTTTAAACACACACGTGAATATTTAAAAAAAAAAAATATATATATATATATATATATATATATATATATATATATGATGGTATCATTAACTAAACCATGTTCTCTTGTATTATTAACAAATATTAAAGTTAATGAAAATAGAACAAATAAAATAGAATAGAATAAATGAATTCAAATTCTGCTACTATCAACCCTCCAAAATGCATATAAATATATTATTGTTATATGACCATTCAATACAATTGATTAATCCTACATTTTGTATAGGGAAACCCAATGACTTTATAAATGCATCTACACATGTTCTCTATAAAAATAAGACTAAAAATCAAAATCAAAATAAAATTAAAGAAAAATGCATCATAAAAATTAGTAAATATAAACACCAATAGTAACTGTTATTATTAATGGCAATATTATAATTGAGAGGAACCAAGTGTTTATTGAATAAATCTGTCTAACTCTTAATTAATCCAAAAACCATGGAAAAGTTGTCACAATAAAGGCATAATAAACATAATAACAACCTCATCTCTTCAATGCTTTTAATTTGAGGATGCATTTAATAGATGCATACTCATTCAACCCTGGGGGTAAATGGGCAAGTGTTCTAATTTGCCATAGGACTTCCTGTTCTTCAAGCCATAGTTGCCATGGACCCCCCCTAAGGCATGTTTTTACCTGTTGTATGACAGAAAATAGAAAAGAGTGCTCAGGATGTTCACAAATATGCCTGGCAAGTGCATTGGTCATGTCCCTTCTCCCTATAGCATAAAGATGTTCATAAACTCTTTTCTTTAATGACCTCTCTGTTTTACCAATGTAAAACGAGGGACATCTCCTGCACAACGCAACATACACTACACTTTTACTTTCACAGTTATATTTGTCATTGATGGAGTAATTTTTGCCGTTGATGTTCACCTTGTTACCTGGTAAAATATATTTACACTGTGGGCACATCCCACATTTGGACATTCCCATACTAGACTTTGTGATTTTAACAACTGTCTTTTCGACAAGGTTCTTTAAGTTGACCCCTCTCCTGTATGTAAATGTTGGATGAGGTCCTATCACTTTGGCCAAAGATTGGTCCTCCAAAATAATGTTCCAATTTTTGGAGATGATGCCCCTGATTAGGTTAAAATCAATGCAATACGTAAAAAGAAAATTAATAGATGATAGTTCTCCTATTTTGATCTTTGGTGCTACATACATAGTTCCCCCTCCCAGCAAAGGCCTGAAATGGCCTGCTTCTCTTTTAACCTGAACTTCATCCATCACCTCTTTTATTAGAGAATTCGGATAGCCTCTCATAGCAAACTTTAAGCTTAGATTTTCATCAGTTGCCCTCTCCTCTTCCATGACGTCAGGTTGTCAGGGATATAAAACAAGCAGCCAACGTCATTTTCTTTAGTTTTTCTTGCCCCAGATGTCAGGTGCCCCCAAAAACGTAGCAAAAAAAAAAAAAAAAATATATATATATATATATATATATATATATATATATATATATATACTATATATACATGCAACAATACAAACTTTACCTTCATCTACAAGCAAATACACCACATAGGTTGTAGAAGATAGTGAAGGGAAGAGAAACTCCAGAAGAAAAGGGGGATGGCAAGTGGGTAACCTGAACTGCAACAGTGAATACACTCGAACATCTACATTTATGGTAAGTGTACACAACTGTACTATGTTCTTCGTGATTCACTGTTGCAATCATTACATTTGGGTAGAATCCCAAAGCTATGGATGGGAGGCTGGAGCTAAACAGCATTAGGGGTGGCTATAAGGCCCTGCAGAACTGCAGTGGCAAAGCCTTTCCTGGACTTAGAGTACAGAGGCAAATGATAATGCTTTGTAAAAGTGTGAACATAACTCCAAGTAACAGCCTCTAGAATGTCTTTGGTTGGTACTCCTATGAGAAAGGCTACTGATGTAGCTGCAGCTCTGGTGGAATGAGACCTAATGCCCTTGGGCACAGGTTTGCCATGGTGTAAGTAGCAGAAACGAATGCAGTGGCTTATCCACTTTGAAATAGTCTGCTTTGAAATAGCCTTTCCTTCTGATCCTGCAGCATATGTCACTAGTAACTGCTCAGTTTTTCTTAGAGCTTTAGTCCTGCTCAAGTAGAATCTTAGCTGTCTGTGTACATCCAATGAATGCAGAATCCTCTCCCCCTTGTTCTGCGGATTCAGATAAAAAGTTGGCAGATTAATAGTTTGGTTAAGAGCCACACTGGAATCCACCTTAGGCATAAATGAAGGATTGGTCCTCAGAGACACCCTGTCTGGGTAAAATGTGATAAAAGGCTCCACAGCCATGAGGGCCTGTAGCTCTGAGATGCTTCTTGCTGAAGTAATTTCTAGGAGCAGAGCTGTTTTCCATGATAAGAACTTTAGATCTGCAGTAGCAGCTGGTTCAAATGGAGGCAGGGTGAGCTTTTCCAACACATAATTGAGGTCCCATTCAGGTATTGGTGATCTTCTGGGAGGCCTTAAATTTTTGGCTCCTCTAAGATACTGCTTTAGTAAAGGATGAGAAAAGATTGGTTGCTCTGTATTGTAATGAGCCGAAATGGCAGAGGCATGAATTTTTATTGATGAGAAAGATAGGCCTTTGTCAAGCATCTCAGTCAAGTATTGTAATATCTGAGGAATATTTGGTTCTGCTGTATCAGTTCCTGGTGCTTGATTCCAAGCACAGAATCCCTTCCATTTATCAGCATAAGATTTTCTAGTACTAGGCCTTCTGGCTTCCAAAATGACATCCATCACAGCTTTACTGAGAGATGTTGTTGGTATAACTACATGATCAGCCATGCTCCCAGGTTCAGTGTTTGGAGCTGATTGTGCAGGATCTGATTGTTTTGCTGAGACAGTAATTGAGGTCTTTGAGGTAAGGTCCAAGCTGGGTATTGAGACAAGTTCCTTAGGATTGGGTACCAGTATTGGCGTGGCCAGTCCTGGGCAATTAGTATCATCTTTGGTTTCTCTTGTCTGACTTTTAGTAGGACCTTAGGAAGAAGAGGCAGAGGAGGAAAGGTGTAAACTGATAGGTTTTTCCAACTGAAGGATATGGCATCCACTTTCCATGCTTGTCTGTGATAAGTCCTTGTACAGAATCTTTTCAATTGATAATTTTGACGAGAGGCAAATAGATCTATGTCCGGGCTCCCCCATTTCTTTGTTATCATGCTGAAGACTTGTGGATCTAGTTTCCACTTGTGAGGGCCCATAAGATTTCGGCTTAAGTCGTCTGCTAGAGTATTTTGTTTTCCTGGCAGGAATTGAGCTTGTAGATGTACTTGGTAAGTCAAAGCTGTGTCCCACAGTGCCATGGCTAGTCTGCAAAGTGGGTATGAATGCGTGTCCCCCTGCTTGTTTATATACCACATAACCGTGGTGTTGTCCATCTTTATCAGTAGTTGTCCTGGATGAAGTAAGTCCTTGAAGGCTGTCAGTGCATTTTGAACAGCTAACATCTTTTTTTGGTTGATATGCAGATGCATTTGTTTTGGGGTCCATATGCCCTGAATGCATCTTCCCACCAAGTGGGCCCCCCATGCATAATCTGATACATCTGTTGTTAAGGTTTGGCTGGCAGGGGTTAGAGTCAATGGCCGTCCCATGTTTTGGTGACATGCCTTTGTCCACCATAGGAACTCCTGTTGTAGGCAGGGAATGAGAGGAATCATTGTTTCCAGACTGTGACAATGCTGACTCCATAAACTGTTTAGGTACCATTGAAGTTTCCTCATATGCAGTCTTGCATATGGAATCAGTAGAATGCAGGATGCCATGAAACCCAAAGCCTGCAGAATTTGTCTTGCAGATAACTGGGTTTTTGTTGCCATCAGTTTGAAGTAAGTAGTCAGTTGCCTTTGTTTGTCTGGCATGAGGAAAGCCATCTGAGCAGTTGTATTCAAGCTTGCACCCAGGAATGTTATAGTTTCATAGTTTCATAGTAGTGTACTAGGCTATCTGCCCTGGGGCACTTACAAGCCTAGCCAACAATGATGTGGCTTACGCCACCCCGTATTATATAGTTGCGCCTCTCTAGTAGTGACACATGTGGGACCCCATTATTTAGTAAACTATACCTCTGTCTAGTAGTGACACTGAGGTGACTCCCGGGGTAAACTTATGATCTCCCATCCATGCATCGAGATTTTTCTTGAACAGTGCCAATGAAGGGCTCTGTCTCACATGAACTGGGATTTTGTTCCAGAGTACGGGTAACCTCTGTGTTATGAATCTATCCCTCCAGCATGCTTTATTCATATTTGTGCAGAGGTTGAAATCTTTAGCTCGCGTGGTTCTGGTGGATCTGGATTTTTTGAGATGGAGCATGTCCATCAGTTCTTGGTTGGACATGGCCCTATATGTTAGGCACAAATCACCTCTGAGCAGGCGGTATGCTACTGAATAGAGCTGGAGTTTCTTTAATCTAGCTGGATAAGGCACATGTTTGAGACCCATGATCCTCTTGGTGAGGTACTTCTGGGGTCTTTCCAGTTGTTGCATGTGCCGGGTGAGATACATCCCAAATGGAGCATTATATTCAATCATGGGCCTGACAAGGGAGGAATATAGAGGTACAATGACCTCCTTTGATCTGGATGAGAATCCCTTCATGATGAGATGGGCAAGGTAGAATGTCTTTCTGACCACTTTGGCAACATGGTTGTCAAAGGAGAGGTCACTATCGACTTGAGTCCCCAGGTCTCTGTTTACTTCTTCCGTACTCAGTGGGTTATTGTCTATGTGATAATTTGTGGGTACTTTGTTTTTCCCAAAGGGGATGACTATACATTTTTTGGCGTTAAGTTTGAGGCCATGATTCCGGCACCAGTTGTCCGTTTCAGTGAGACCTTTCTGTAGGATGTGTGTGTCAGCAGGTGAATCAACTATGGCACCCAGTTTGCAGTCATCTGCAAACTTTGTCAGCCATATTCCTCCCATATTTGCTTTCACATCCGAGAAGTAAATGCCGAATAAGAGTGGTCCCAAGACTGAGCCCTGTGGGATACCACTCGTGACTGGTTTTGAATCTGACATGGCTCCAGCAATTTTGACCTTATGGGTTCTGTTTTTTAGCCAGTTTGCTACCCATCTTGTGACATATGGATTTACATTTAGGCTGCTGAGCTTGTCTATGATGCCAGAGTGTGGTATCATGTCAAAGGCTTTAGCCAAGTCCAAGTAGGCAGTGTGGATAGCCTTGCCCTCGTTGATGGCACTAGTGACTGTCTCGAAGAAGTCAACCAGGTTTAAGAGGCAGGATCTGCCTTTTACAAAACCGAACTGGGTGGGATCAAGGGTCTGCAGATCTCCAATATCGCCATTTATGAGTTCCATGATGATTCTTTCCATAGCCTTGCAGACCAGGCTGGTCAGACTTATGGGGCGGTAGTTACCAGGGTCAGTAGAATTTCCCCCTTTGTGGAGTGGGACCACTGTTGCTGTGCGCCAGTGTTCAGGTACATATCCTGTAGTGAGGCTAAGATTGAATAGCGTTTTTAGGTGCGGGTTGAGTTCATCTTGAAGTTCACGTAACACGCAACTGAGGATACCATCGGGTCCCATAGATGCTGTGTTTTTTGCTTTGTTGAGTGCTGATTTCACCTGTATGTCTGAGATGACAGGTAGGTTACATTCAGCAGGGATAATTACTACATCTTTAGGGGGTGAGGGAGGGCAGAAATTTGCACTGAACCTATCTGCCAGAATATTGGCAATGTCGGTAGGGTCAGTGAATTTTTTGTCGTTGTGTACCAACTCAGAGCATATATGAGAATTTCCTCCCAAGGTTCTGACATAATTGAAGAAGGCCTTGTGATTGTCTTTGGTATCCTTGGCAATCTTTCTCTCAAAGTTGGCTTTAGATGTTTTTATGAGAGAACGTAGTTTTTTACTTGTGCTGATCAGGGAAGCCTTTCCCTTGTGGGATTTGGCTTTGTCCTGCAGTAGCTTCCTTCTTTTGTTGTACAGTTTGTTTATAGCTGGGGTCCACCAAACTGGGCGTTTTCCCTTGGTGGAGAGGGTCTTGGTTTTAGTTGGGATTGCTTGATCCATGCATTCTTGGAGATGTCCGTAGAAGGCTGTTGTGTAGGATTCAGCATTTTGGGATGTGGTTTCCATTAACCCAGTAGGCTTAAAGGATATCATTTCTGACTTAAGGAGTGTAAAGTCAGCTTTTGAAAAATTTTTCACTGTAGTCTTTTGTTCTGGGGGTGGGGGTGGGATATGTACATCCAACGTGATCAGTTTATGGTCAGATCTTACTAGTGAGGGGTTTATATCCGGTGCGGAGCATTTGGACCCCATGTTTGTGATAATCAGGTCAAGTATATTATCTCTCCTCGTAGGAGAAGTGACCAGTTGCTCCACAGCATTTGAGTTAATGAATTCCAGGAATCTTTGGGCTAGGGTGTTAGGGCTAGAATAGTGGGCCCAGTCTATGTTGGGGTAGTTGAAGTCACCCAATATGATGGTGTTTGGTGTGACATTCATATCCTCCAGTGTTTTCAGGAATGCTTGATGGGATTCCTGGGATTGGGAGGGTGTGCTATAACATGCGACCAGTTGTATGGCAGTTTTGCCTATGGTGAGTACAACTTGTATGGTTTCTGATGCTTCATGGGTAGCCTGGAACTTGAGGCCGAAAAGCATGATATGAGGTATAGCCTGGTAGCACTGGAGTGCTCTCAGGAGCCTTGAACCAGGTTTCAGTTACTGCACAGACATCGATGTTCTCCATACTGAGAAGTGCTTCGAGTTCCTGCATCTTGAGATTTAGACTTCTGGCGTTGAGCAGCATTACCCTTAATTTTTTTCCATTTTTGTTTTTTACGGAGGTTGATTTGTCTTTTGAGCATTGCCTAAAAAAGGCACTATGGGGGTGGCAAGAGCCTTGGCCAGTATCCGGAAGCCCAGTGGTGACAGGTGCAAGCCATCCCTTGCGAAGCAACGCGGCTTGTCCAGCATGTCATTCCAGGCTGACAGACATTGGATCCCCCTAGAATGACACCAGTGATTAAGCCAATTGTTAAAACTGATCATTTTGTCTTTGTACTGAGGCATCATTCTTGGTGAAGGCAGGATGCTGCTCAGGGTCAGGGTCATACCAGTCTGGGCTACATAATCGGAGAGCTCCTCAATGTCTCTTTTCATGTAGTCCAGGGAGGTACGTCTCAGGTCATTCACACCAGCATGGACAATGACTGCATCATACTTGTACTTGCTTTGGAGTGACCTGAGTGCGTGTGTAATGTGGCGGATCCTAGCTCCTGATAGGCAGCTCACTGTTACCCTCTCCTTATTCAGCCTGGTAAGTGGAACGTCGGTGTGTCTGACTATAGAGTCACCTATTACTAATGTCTCTGGCATAGTGTTTTGCCTTAGGGGCTGTGATTGTGTGACACACCTGTTGTTTGAGGTATGTGTTGTAGGTGTTACGTTTTGTGGGGTGTATTTCTGGGTGTCTGCTTTGGAGGCCTCTGTTGTTTTGGTAAGTTTTTATAAGAGCCTCCAGTATGTCTTTGTGTTCTTATGTGTTTGGTTTGTAGTGGTGGTGGTTTTATGTGTGATCGGTTTTGCTTCGGGTGTGGGTACCTTCTCCTCCTGTCTGGTCTTGCCAGTCCTGAGTTGAGAGAGTTCAGCCTCCAGTCTGGCTATATAGTTGCATCTCTCACAAGTATTTGTGTTAGTAGGAAGGAGGAGAGGGTTGTCTGTGTACATGAGACAATTGTAACATTGTCTTAAGATTCCCAGGTTAACCAGCTGAACAAGAGAGGATGCTAGTGGTCTACCACTCGACATACTAGAATATTATAAGGAGTGCTGTGCCTTTAAGGGAAGTGGGTATTCACAGGGGGTAGTGGATGGCTGTAGTGCTTACTTTAGTATAAGAGTGCTTACTTTATTATAAGAGTGCTTGCTAAGACTAGAAGTCCCGAAAACAAGTGCTAATATATACAGCTAAATAGACTGAGTAGAGCTTTCTAAGTGAAAAATTGAAGAGCAGACTTGGCGGAGCCAGAAATAGTTTAAACCTGTATAACCACTGCTGCGCTATGTGCCCAACCGCGCAAAAACGCCCTGAGGTGGATTTTTATACAGGGAACTTGAAAAGAGCTAGAAATGGTCCAAAGCAACCAATAATTTACAGCTCAAGTGCTGAGGTCACTTCCCCCAGGGACAGATAGGCTGCTCAAGGCTCCCCACTCCCACTGGTGAGCTCAGAAACTTCCTTCTATCCAAGTAAGGCAATGGCCAACACAGGAACTACACACAGCCCAGAATACAGCAAAGCCTGTATACTGGTCCAAACTAGTCGAGCAAAGGCGGGAAAACAAGGAGTATTTTTTTTGTTTTTGTTTTTCAGGAAAGCACACAGAAATGCAATTAAGCAAACAGTAAAATCGATTTACACAGGCTAGCACACTTTAGTGGGCAGCCTCAGCAGTTAAATTAACAAAAGTCGAGTGGTCCCACCAGAGTCGGCTTAGGGGTTGGGAGGGTGGCCTAATGGTTAAGGTGTTTGCCTTACAAACACAAGGTGCAGGGTTTGAGTCTCACAAAGGATAATTGGCTAAGCTTAAAATGGCTCGCAAGGGCAGTTAGCTTAGTACTAATCTATGAACCTATGAACCTAAAAAAACAGTATTAATCGACCAGAGTCGACCAAAATGCTACTTTTAAGTGCAGATACTTCAGAAATCAGCAGATAGACACAAAAACAGTTATAGCTAGTTAAATGAAAGCCAGAGAGGACAATGCAGATAAAAAAAACCCAAAAAATACTTAAATCTGGAAAGTGGTCGCTTCTTTCAGTTCTCTGTTGCCAGGACCCCTCTGCAGGACCACGTGGAGCTCTGCTTGGGTATATAGCCAGAAAAAAAACGCCCTGAGGCGGATTTTTATACAGGGAACTTGAAAAGAGCTAGAAATGGTCCAAAGCAACCAATAATTTGCAGCTCAAGTGCTGAGGTCACTTCCCCCAGGAACAGATAGGCTGCTCAAGGCTCCCCACTCCCACTGGTGAGCTCAGAAACTTCCTTCTATCCAAGTAAGGCAATGGCCAACACAGGAACTACACACAGCCCAGAATACAGCAAAGCCTGTATACTGGTCCAAACTAGTCGAGCAAAGGCGGGAAAACAAGGAGTATTTGTTTTGTTCTTTGTTTTTTCAGGAAAGCACACAGAAATGCAATTAAGCAAACAGTAAAATCGATTTACACAGGCTAGCACACTTTAGTGGGCAGCCTCAGCAGTTAAATTAACAAAAAAAACAGTATTAATCGACCAGAGTCGACCAAAATGCTACTTTTAAGTGCAGATACTTCAGAAATCAGCAGATAGACACAAAAACAGTTATAGCTAGTTAAATGAAAGCCAGAGAGGACAATGCAGATAAAAAAGCCAAAAATACTTAAATCTGGAAAGTGGTTGCTTCTTTCAGTTCTCTGTTGCCAGGACCCCTCTGCAGGACCACGTGGAGCTCTGCTTGGGTATATAGCCAGAAAAAAATGCCCTGAGGCGGATTTTTATACAGGGAACTTGAAAAGAGCTAGAAATGGTCCAAAGCAACCAATAATTTACAGCTCAAGTGCTGAGGTCACTTCCAGGGACAGATAGGCTGCTCAAGGCTCCCCACTCCCACTGGTGAGCTCAGAAACTTCCTTCTATCCAAGTAAGGCAATGGCCAACACAGGAACTACACACAGCCCAGAATACAGCAAAGCCTGTATACTGGTCCAAACTAGTCGAGCAAAGGCGGGAAAACAAGGAGTATTTTTTTTTTGTTTTTTGTTTTTTCAGGAAAGCACACAGAAATGCAATTAAGCAAACAGTAAAATCGATTTACACAGGCTAGCACACTTTAGTGGGCAGCCTCAGCAGTTAAATTAACAAAAAAACAGTATTAATCCAGCTCCATTATCTTTTGAGAGGGTACCAGTTGTGATTTCTTTTAGTTTATTGTGTACCCTAGGCATGTTAGAAGCCTTTTCACAAATGCCAGATGCTGAAGAAGAAGAATGTCCTTGCTCTCTGCTTGAATGAGACAATCATCCAAGTAAGGATATATTTGTATACTTCTTTGTCTGCAAAAAGCAATTACTGGTGCCAGGCACTTTGTAAAGACCCTGGGCGGAGTAGATAAGCCAAAGGGCAGTGCAGAGAATTGGTAATGCATTAAGCCAGCCTTGAAATGGAGGTATCTTCTGTATGATTCCCTTATTGGGACATGCAGGTATGCCTCTTTTAGGTCTAATGTTACCAGCCAAGCACTCTTGCCCAGCATGGGCAGAAGCTGCTGCAAAGTTAGCATTTTGAATTTTGGAATGTCCAGGAAGGTGTTCAAAATTGATAAATCCAGTATTGGCCACCAGGCCTTGTCCTTTCTGGGCACCAAGAACAGTCTTGAGTAAAAACCTTGTCCTTTTTCCTGTTCTGGTACTGGCTGAATAGCCCCCATATCCATGAGGGACGTAACCTATTTCTGTGCCTCTGCCCATTGATTTTTTGGCAGATCCGGCCAACCTTTTGCCATTGGCAGAGTATGGAAATGGAATCTGTATCCCTGTGATACTATGTTTAGCACCCACTTGTCCTGGGTTATTAACTGCCAATTTTGAGCAAAAAGTACTAACTTTCCCCGTAAGGGTGCTGCCAAAAGGTAAGTGCTTGGTGATGGCAGTGGGAAGTCATTGGGACTGTTTTCTGTAGGGTTGCACTTTATCTCCTCCAGATTTGGAGGTAGAAGCACCCCATTGCTTTGACCTGTAAGAATCTTGTGCCTGGTATCTAGAACCTTTAGGGCATCTGGATTTGCCCCTTTGGGCTCTGTCTGACACAGGAAAGGACCAGTTTTTTGTAGGCCAGTGTCTACTGAATCTTGGTGGCTGCACTTGTAAGAAGTCTTTTACAGTTTGCATAGACTTAGCTTTGTCTTCCATTTTCTTTAAAACCTCTTCTGCCTTAATACCAGAGTATCATGCTGTAAAGGTGCATCCAGTAATTTAGCTTTAACATGATCAGGCAAATTTTGCTCTTTTAGCCAGGCATGCCTCCTAATCTCAGATCTAGTAACTGCAGCCCTGCAGGAGGCCTCTATGGAATCAAAACCACATTGCAAAGTATGCTTTCCAACTTGTTCAGCTGCATGTAATAAGTCCTGCAATTCTTTATTTTCTGCACATTCAGAAAACAACATCATTTTCTGTTTCAGCAATCCCATAACATGTTGTTGATACTTGAGCATATGAAACTGGCAGTTTAGGGCCCTAATTGCCAAAGTTTCAGATGTATAAATCTTCTTTCCCCATCTATCCAGTGCCCTTGAATCTCTGTCAGAGGGTGTAGGATTTTTTGCTGTTGAGGCCTTAACTCCCTTTGGACCCTGTGAAATAGTTTCAGGGTCAGCAGCAGGGTTTCTAAATAAAAATTTATATGAGTCAGGGACCCTGCAATATTTGTCCGGCTTGCTGGGAGCCGGAGGTAAGGAGTCAAGAGTCAAGCTTGACTCCGAAAACACATCATCCACAATGTCTAAAACAGGGGGTATGGCTAAAGGCCTGTGCTGAGGGAGAAGAAGGAAATCCCTGAGCCTCTTTTTTGATTCTGAAAAATCTTGACTCTCCCAGTGCAAATGCTCCCTTAAAGTATGCAAGGTTTCTCCAAATGAATAATCCTCAGGAGGTGATGCAGATGGGATAGATTCCTCTGCATCAGAATCCTCAGAGGGAGGAACAGATAATTTCTGATCAGAAGAGGAATCAGAAGAAATATGAAACAAGATCTGAAGATTCATAATCAGTGTCTTGCCTAGGCCTCTTATCAGGAGGGGGATGGGAACCCCTGATCAAGGTAATTAAGTCTTCAGCCATTTTGATCATCTGTTTTTTAGGCATAGTGGCCTGTGCACGTGGCTCATGCATCAGTTTTTTAGCTTTAGAAGTTGCTTTCATCTTTGGTTTTGCAGCTGTCATCGGTTTTATATAAAAAATGTTGAGGCCTAAATACACCCTCAGAAGCCGGTTCCTGCTCAGTGGCTCCGGACCCATCCGAGGGAGAGACATTCGTGGGTACAATACTTTGAATATCTCACAGTGTGCTGGACTCTGCATGGGTCTCAGTAGGGGCCTGCGACTCGAAAGTAGTGGGCATCAGGGGCTACGAAAGCACCTCACTGAGTACCAGCGAACCAGCGACTGCCTTAGGAGAAGCTTTGTCATTGGTTTTGGATCTCGACAGTCTGTCTCTGTCCTTTTCTTTGAGTTTTTTGTGTACTCTGGTAGTTGGATTGCTATCTGATGACATTTCAGGGTAGTTAAATCTGTTTCCAAAATATTTTGAGGCAAAAATATACCAACACATAATAGTGCATTGGTTAAATCTAGCACAAAACCGACAGCCAGGCACATTGCGATCAGGGCCTAGGCAAGGAATACAGTATAAATGGAAATCCTTATGAGGTATTTGCTTCCCTCAAGTAATGCAATTATGAACTTTTTCTGACATCTGTATGGAGCAAGAAAAAAGTTTCCCCAACGGGGTACTTAGCTTTAGTGAAGACTTCGGTTCTGAAACTCGAACTTGGAAATTTTAGGAGTCGACCGACCAGCACTTGCAAACTGCTTCTGCTTCGGGCACCGTGCAGCAAGAAAGACTAAAGAAAATGGTGTCGGCTGCTTGTTTTATACCCCTGACGACCTGACTTCATGGAAGAGGAGACAGCAACCGACGCAGGACCAGAGACTTTGGAATTCAGGCCAACTGAGGGCAACCTGCTAGCAGATTACCCAAATGTAATGACTGCAACAGTGAAACACGAAGAACATCTATGCTTACTGCAGTACTCCAGTTCACATATTTATGTTATGTAGCAGGTTATACCACTTCACACTGTACATAGATTCAGTTCACGTTTGGTTTGATCTTCCTGTGGTGAGGATTAGTTTGCTGATACCTCATTCATGTCCATTGCTATGATGGCTTAGTGGTTAACTACTGTGACCATAGTGCTCAGAGTCCTGAGTTTGAGCCTTGCACAGGCAGTTTATTTAGTTGCTGGGCAGAACATGGGCCGTTGGGTACAGAGTGGTTGAGGCACTTTAAAACAGTTGTAAGCAGGTTTGTGTGGGTTTGCGTGACAGTAAGCTCTAACCCCTGGTTACAGTTTCTTACATTCAGTTAACTTCTACCTCGCTTAATCTGTGTAGGCAATGCTTACCCCCTATCAAACACACTTAAACATGCTTACTAGTGCTTATATATGCTTACTACTGCTTATTTGTGCTTAAACCTGCTTATTAGTGCCTTATTCATTATGACACTGACATTTCACATGTGCATTTAATGCAGTACTCCAGTTCACATTTAAATGTTATTATGTAGGTTATACAACAAAAAGATGTAAAAATATTTCACATGGACAATGATATGTGCTGCAGTAGAACTCGAACTTGGAATGCCTGTTCATTAGGCGGATGCTATAACAACTATACTATTGCTGTGCTGCTTCATTTGCATATATTTTCCTTGTTATCCTCTTCAGCCTTTTCAGCTGCTTTAACCGAAGCTAAGTGATGGGCAAACCTGTGCACCTACCTTTAGCTGTACTCTGAGTTTTTTAAAAAAAAGAATAAAAGGGTTTCTTTGTTTTATTTATATGTACTGTTGCTGTTGTACACATGGGGACTGTTGGTGGGGATATGCGAACACCTATGAGCAGTCTCGCTCATTTATTTACAGTTTCTGCTGTTCTACTTTGTAGGAGCATGTTTATTCTGAGAGCCCTGCTCTCAGACATGCCCCCCTGCACTCGTCCACGCTCCATGTAGGATTAGGAGGTCAGGCAGAATGCCTTCATTAATATGCATGGCACGCTGCCATCCTCCTCCTAAAATGCCACTTAAATCCAGGGGACCATCTTTTGACTTAGCTTTTCTGTCCATGCTTCATAGGAATCCCCAGTAGTGTACTCGCATGTAAGTACTACCTGATATTGTTTTTGAGATTCTTATTGCTATTTTTGTGAAGTTTCACACACGATATGTTTTTTTTTTTTTTTTGTCATGCATATTTTAAGTTGGTAGCAGCTCTATTTGGTGACTTGTTTTCTGGGCTTGTACTTCAAAAGCGTTTTTGTTTTTTTTTGCTTTACTCTATTTGCCTTGCATATGAGTGTTTTTGCTATGCCAGTATAGAATTATATTTATAGCATATTGTTGCTTTAAATAACAGGTAAAATGTTACTTTATTCACTAATGTGAATATTGTCACCTGCTATGTGTATGTTTAGATCAGTAACCTGTTTGGCAATTAGAGTAGAACTTACTGTAACCTCTGAGGGATACAACTGAGTCTGTGTTTCTGCATAAAATCACTGTTATTTCTGACTTATAGTTGAGGAATTCCAGATTGTGTGTAGCATCTTAATTGTTACTTTTGTTTCTGTAGCGTACCACTGCTTTTCCTGACTTTTAGTGGAGAATGCTAAATTGTGTGTAGCATCTTAGTAGTTACCTGTGTTTCTGTAGCGTACCACTGTTGTTATTCCTGACTTCTAGTGGATAATGCTAAATTGTGTGTAGCATCTTAGTAGTTATTTGTGTTTCTGTAGCGTGCCACTGTTGTTATTCCTGACCATTACTTGATAATGCTAAATTGTGTGTAGCATCTTAGTAGTTAATGTTTTCTCTTCATAACCTTTATAAAATTATATAATAGTGTAGTGTATGTTATAATAGCTTGGTATCAACTGCAGTTACATTTTGTTTTTTTTTTTCTCTCTGCTATCCTTCCATTTTTGTGTTGCTCATAGAATTGTGCTGTTTCTTACAAGGTATGCTGCTCCTCTCCTGCATCGTCTGTCTTAGTTACTTGGTAATCAGAGTGATTTAAAACTTCAGACCTAATATTTACCTCTTTTTCCTTTTTATTTCCAGTCCCCTCAGCAAAAGTTTTATTCTGTGTCTTGGCCAATCTCCAATAAACCAAAGGCTGAGGCTGTCTGGTTGCCCTGCACTGTGAGACCCTGCATTGGTGGAACACAAAAGTCCTTTCAGCTGCACTAGTGTATGTTAGAGTTGTATTTAATATGTCCTGTAAACTGAAGACAATTTGCTACAGCCTTTTACTACAAGCGTGCACACTACTGATCCCCCCATTTTTTCTCTTCCTATTGTACTAGGGTTGCCACCCCTCGTTTTTTTTCCGGACTATACGGAAATCAAACTTATTCTCCAGTAGTCTGGAAAACACTGTACAAACTCCAGTATTCTGCCCTTTAACAAACACAAACCCTTTAATTCCTTTAGGTGCTCTTCCCTCTGCCCACCTGTATGCTTAGTCTCACTTTTGAATCTTTTTGCCTTTTTCTTAAGGAGTTCTTCTGGTCTCTATCATAAAAGGATCACTACTCTATCTGTTTTTCTGCCATCTTCCTCCTGACCTCTCTTCTCCTTTTAACTTTTTGCCTCTCCTTCACTTCTCCAATGCATTCCTGCTCCTGCATTCAAACTCATTCTATATTTTCCTTCTTCTTTACTTCTCCACTTAACATTATAGTTGCATAAAAACAAGATTTTCTTATGTATACTGCCTAATGTACCTCATCTTTGAAGAATTGTTAAAATATTGTGCTATTAGAACTCTGAGTGTTTTTGTGAATAATGTATTAGTTTACTCTCTTTCTGCTGTGTTTTTGTGTTTGATGTATTATCATCAATGTATGCTTGTATTTTTGTGTGCAATGTATTACTTCATTGTATTAGCATGGAGCTTTTCTCCCCGGGCCTCCACTGAAAATGGGCTTTCGAGCCCAGTGGACTTCCCCGGTTATCAAACTGGAAATAAACAAATAAATAAATAAATAAATATTCTGTTTCAAAAAGGGAAACAGACTATCGGAGTTTGTAAATTGGCTGCTTTACTATGCTTTTTTACAGAAAATCATAGTAAATCAGCCGAATACAGGCAGCAGGAACAGAAAAAGAGGGCATTCCCCACCATGTGATGTCATTGTGACATCACAGAATGTGTGTAATGTGGGTGAGAGAGGGGGTGGGGTGGGAGGGGTTACTGGTGATGTGACAGGTGTGGCTTTACTCCAGTTTTAGCCACAATGAAAGGTGGCAACCCTATATTGTATTCCTAGGTCAATTACGTAAAATTACTTTCTTTCTCTTGGAAAAGGTTTACCTATCTTCCTGCAGCCCATACTTCAGTTTTTTTCCCTATAGAAGTGGTGGTCCTTTTCACCACACTGTACTAGATTAGTAGCACAAGATTTGTAGTTATAAGGATGATACTGCTCTACACTGACCTGGAATTGACTGAGCTTGGTTTCCCTGATTGTTTTTTCAGCAGCTGGCTTAGTCCAGTTTTTCTGGCTCAAATCTTATATTACTTTGTGTCTATCCCCCTCCCCCACCTTGAACCTGCATGCCTCCCTCCCACTCTTGTTTAATTACAGAGGAATCAAAAAACTTGATGTAGAAAGGCACCATCATTTGACTTAGCTTTTCTGCCCTTGCTTCATAGGAATCCCCAGTAGTGTACTCGCACATACCATATTCCATTCCTTTTTAAATAGTACTTTATTGACTCCTAATTTACTGCATGTCCCTTTCCCAAAACCCCTGGCATAACTACATTATTTTCCTACTTCTCAGTGAACTGCAGCTCCTCATTTTTAAAGAAAAATAAAAACAGAAAAGAAAAGACATTTTTTCTTTTAGAATCTAGCTTGTCTAACTGCCCTTAAATCTGGCTGTTTATCTTCCCGGACACTGGATTGTGCTGGCTGATTTTTTTTGTACTTTCCTCTGTCCCAGGTTTAGCCCGACTCCATTCACCACAGGTCCCATCCAACCATCAAATTCCTCCCCTTACTGTTACACAAGCTAACACCCACTACAAACTCTCTCCCTACCTTACAACTCCTCCTCAAACTCACAACCAACTCACCCTATTAAAGCCCTCTCCTCCCCTTCAAACATGGCAGACATAATCATTCCTGTCATACTTCTACCTGTACTGCTCCTCCTTCACAACATAACATCACCTCACACACACTCTTAACCCCTATACATAAAGCCCCCACCTACCCTCACCTAAACTGCTTTTCTTACCCTCAGCAACCCATACTCATCTCTCCATCTATCTTCCCAATAAATATACTACTCCCTAAAATAAAAACTCCTCCCTTCAATCATAGTATATCTAAGTATAAAACAAAATACTTTCACAACTACCCACAAGAAATGAAAGCTTATGACTCCCCAAGCAATCTACTCTTGTCAGGTGATATATACCCAAACCCTGATATCTCTTCATACCCAAGACATTATTTCTGTCACAGAAACTTGGCTTAAACCTCAAAACCAAGATAAAGACATTCTTCCTCCAGGTTATAATATACTCTGCCAAGATCGCTTAAAGAAAAAAGGTGGAGGTATTGCTTTAGTTTACTCTAACTATCTCACCCTCTCACTTCCTAAAGAACCAATTCCCTCCTTTATACCTGCTGAAATACTAATAGCAAACCTCAAACCCAATGACTTTACTATCATCACTGTAGAAGCCATATGCATTCCACCAGGGGACAACATCCCCTTAATGGAAAATATACTGTCATATCTCTCCCTAAATTTCCCTAATGAAGCTATCCTTCTTGGGGACGTAAACATTAATTGGCATAAACCAAACCCTCCACAAAATGTAAACCTCCATGGATTTACACAACTAATCTGCAAACCTACCCATACTAATAACTCTCATTCTTCAAGCTCCTTGATAGATCGGATACTTGTTTCTAACCACAGCAAATACCATAACCCTGAAGCTCTACCTGATGCCCCAAGTGACATCTCACCTATAAAAGTGCTATGATACATCACCCACCTCCCCAAATCACACCGGCTTATCACCTGCCGCAAACTTTCAACCTTTAACCCAGACACTTTTAAAACTTTCCTCTCTAGAATTAACTGGAATTTCCTTACTCAGCTCCCATTCAGTGAAGCAGTAAATGCCTTCAACTCAACTTTCCTAAATGTTTTAAATTCTTTAGCCCAACCGAGAAAAGTTCAATTAAAGGCAAACATTTCACCCTGGCTAACTAAAACCACCCATACCCTTATGAAATCCAGAGATAGGGCATGGAAAACATGGGTGCAAACTAAACTTCCAGCTGACCTCCTAAAGTAGAAATAACTTAGAAATCAGACAAAAACTTATCAAAAAATACAAAAAATACTTTTATTATAATCCCCCCAAAACTTTAAAATCTGATCCAAAAAATTCTGGAATGCTATAAACCAAATACTACATCCAGGTAACGCAACTTCACCAAACCCATATCTTGACAAGTCACCTGAAGAAACTGCCAGTACCTTCAACACCTACTTTATCAAATCCATTTCCAAACTATTTAACCCCAACCTCTCAAACAATAACACTTCAAACTCCCTATATACCCCACAACCACTATCTCAGTAAACTCCTTCTCTCAAACCTGTCTACACTGACTATATCAGAACTCTACTCTCAAAGCTCAAACCATGCTCTGTATCAGCAGACAATATTCCTTCTTACTTTCTCCGGATTGCTGCACACTCCCTTGCTATGCCTGTATCTATACTAATCAATTGCTCCATCTCTGAGTATAAAGTTCCTTCTGTCTGGAAACAGTTTTACACTCTTCCTATTCATAAAGGAAGTAAATCCACAAAAATATCTAATTTCAGACCTATTGCTATCCTCTTCCCCCTCTCCAAAATCCTTGAGAAATGTATACACAGACAAGTTATGCATTATCTCTTACAAGGAAAACGTCTCACTCTATCATGGCATGGCTTCTCTCCCAAGCATAGTACAACCACAGCTCTACTATCATTTCTCAACACCTTAGCCCTTGCTAAAGATGATAATAAACTCATATCCTGTCTATTCCTTGACCTTTCTAAGGCTTTTGACACTGTCTCACACACTCTGCTATTTAGTAAACTTGTAGAGTTAAACTTCTCCCCTGATACAGTTGCATGGCTCTCTAGCTATCTCTCTGATAGGCTGCAGTCAGTTTGATGGGACTCAGCACTATCTACCATTCTTTCAGTAAGAACTGGTGTTCCCTAAGGTTCCATTCTTGGACCTTTACTGTTTAATATCTTCACCAAATCACTCCACTCCTCTTGTCCTCAGTCTAACATTGGCCAATACTCAGATGACGCTACAGTCATAACTATTGCTAATTCCCCCTTAGAACTCCTAACAAATACTCAGACATCTTTCAACTCAGTAGAAACATGGCTCACTAATAATCAGCTCATCCTCAACCCTAAGAAAACAGAATTACTACTCTTTCTACCTATATCTGCAAACCACATTAAACTTTCCTTCTCCATTAGATCCCTAAACAATGCTTCTATAGAAGTTGAAGCTAGCACAAAACTCCTTGGCATTACCATTGACAACCAACTAAAATTTGATCTTCACATTAACAATTGTATAAAAAAAAAACACCAAAAGCTAGGATTACTGTACAGGAACACCAAATTCCTTACTACTGAAGCTAGGATTTCTCTTACCCATGCCTACCTTTTACCATGCTTAACCTATTGTTCCCAAATACTCACAAATCTGAACTCCTCCCTACTTACCAAATTAGACTCAACCTACCACAAAATAGCTAGATTTGCAGCACAGCAAACATATAAATCTCACCACTATCTGTCCCTAAAATACCTGAACTGGCCTGAACTACCTCACCTGTTCCTTCATCTCCACTCCAAATCATACACTCCATCCTATATCAGCCTGATTTCTGCCCAAGTCTGTCTTCTCTCATTTCTCACTACTCCCCTACCAGACTTCTCTGAAGCTCAACCCAAGTCCTACTAAAAATCCATAAACCCAAATCCAACACTGGGTGCAACTTATATAGCTACCATCCCTCTATTGCATGGAACAAACTCCCACTAGAAATAAGGACCCTGACTCACCCCAAACAATTTAAGCTAGCAACCAAAGATCACTTTAAAAAACACTGGTCCTGCCATTGTACTCACCCTCCCTGATTATTACTTACCTTTATAGTACAGTCAAACTAACTTACTAAAACTTACCATTAACTACTTCATCTTATGCTTCCTATGCAACCTCCAAAGCCTCTTCTATACTCTGCTCCCTGAAATTCTTATGTAGCCTTTTAAGTTTCTGCTACGCTGCATACAAAACCTTATATTTACTTAGCTCTCTTTTTAAACCAAAACTTACAACTTATTCCACTTTTTTAGCATTCTCCTTTTTGTTTATAGTACTGTTTCATCTGTCAACAATATATATGTATGCAGCTTACATATTTTAACTACCAAAATTCTCTATTGCTGTTTTTTATTGAAATACATCTGTATTGCTATTTTTATTGCATTGTATATGTTTGGAGCTTTTCTCCCCGGGCCCCCACTGCAAAAGGGCAATAGCTCAGCCGGATATTCCCAGTCAACAAATGTAAAATAAATAAATTCATCAAATATGCAGATTTCCAGTTGGTGTGAGATCACTGGACAGTGAAGCTTTGGGAGCTTTCCCTTTTCCCCTCTGTTGTGCAAGCTCACAGTTGGTATAGCCCCTGATATCAGAGGATGCATGGAACAAATACTTTCTTTTATTTTCTATGTATTATGACTGATTGTGCAGTAGAGAAAATTTTGTTGATGGTTTGCATGTCAGCCAATGAGAAAATTCTGGAAATAATAGATTCTTGAATATATGGTTGGACACATGTATACGTGTGTGTGTGTGTGTGTGTGTGTGTGTGTGTGTGTGTGTGTGTGTGTGTGTGTGTGTGTGTGTGTGTGTGTGTGTGTGTGTGTGCGTCTGTCCTGCATCTTTTGTGTTTAACCATAATTGCAATCCACTGTGAATCCCTGAGTTACAAGTCTCGGAGTCCCTTTAAAAAAATAAATAATAAATGTATGCAATTTTTACAAGGTAGCAATGTAAGCATTGTTTACAAGGTGGCAAGAATCTCTGTGTCACCCACTTTGGGACAAGAATCCACACCCCTCAAATCTATATATCCTAAATCCACAGTTGCACAGACATGAGTAAATGAGAACTCTCCTCCCCCCAAAAAAGATACTGTTTCCTTTGCATACTTGGAAACCATATCAGCAATGATTTCCTATGGAAAAAAGCAATCATGTAGTTTTCCTTTGCTGAATTGCTTTTGACAAATTAATTCCTATGGTAGTTGTAAATCAAGGAGCAGTGCAACAGCCATATGTATGTGTGTGTGTGTGTGTGTGTGTGTGTGTGTGTGTGTGTGTGTGTGTGTGTGTGTGTGTGTGTGTGTGTGTGTCTGTCTGTCTGTCCTGCATCTTTTGTGTTTAACCATAATTGCAATCCACTGTGAATCCCTGAGTTACAAGTCTCGGAGTCCCTTTAAAAAAATAAATAATAAATGTATGCAATTTTTACAAGGTAGCAATGTAAGCATTGTTTACAGGGTGGCAAGAATCTCTGTGTCACCCACTTTGGGACAAGAATCCACACCCCTCAAATCTATATATCCTAAATCCACAGTTGCACAGACATGAGTAAATGAGAACTCTCCCCACCAAAAAAAGATACTGGGCAGGATTCACGAAGGCTTGCACAGAGTCTAAGAGTAGTGTAAGACTCCATGCAGCCTTCGCGATCCAGGAACAGCCCTAAAGTCCATGTAAGAGACCAGCTAAAACGCCTCTTACACGGAGTGGGCGTGGATATGCTAATCACCTCACTTGCAGCCGAATAGCATGCAAATGAGGTAGATTAGCGATCCAGGAAGCCCAAAGCAGCCCGTGTAAGAGCCGTTTTATCTGCTGAAATGTACTCAGTTGACAACTGAGTACGTTTCTGCAAAAACCACAATGGAGCCATGCCAGCTCCAAATAAAGGGTGCATATGTGTCAGGCAGCATGCCGATGGCCAAATATGTGGCCATTGGCAAGGTACCCCGATGCAAATATTAAAAAAAAATATATATTTTTTTCGGCAATGTTTAAACCCAGCGCAGCCCCGCCCAAATGGGCTGCGCTGTATAAAACATAAAAATAAAGGTTATAAACCCACAAATGTGGGTTTTATGCAATACATGGGTTTACAATGCAGGGACCAGCAGACCAAAAACAACATGGCCACCGTTTAGTGGTTGCTAAGAGGGGAAGCTGAGTCTAAGACATGTAATTAAGCATTAGTAGGCAATCTGATGCAAATGAGTGTTAGGATACTGAATTCCACTGTCACATAGCAAATGAGCACATTCTGAGTAGTGTAAGAGTTACATAAGGGGGAGGAACAGAGTAGGAGATAGGTGACATCACAGGGGGGAATGGCAGAAAGAAATGCAGTTCATTGGAGTTCAGTGTTACATGACAGATGTCAGACACATATCATGGAAAGAGGAGTGCCACAACATAAGCATGGGAAAGTCAAGAAATGGAAGGTGTACACTGTTGCCTACACCAAAGTTTCTTGCTGGGCGTGCATGCGCACGTGTGCACGCCATGAAACGTGAGTAGGGCAGTGTGCATGTGTGTAAGGCAGACTGAGCATGTGGGAGCATGTTGGTAGATGTTTAACACTGTTTGCGCGGGTGTGCGTGCGTTTTAACCTGAATAAGCAGATTCTGAACCATGTAAGCATGTGTGCATATGTGTAAGCCACTGTAAGTGTGTTTCTGCTGGTATGCACGCTGCTCCCCCCTGAGGAAACAGAAAGGAAAAAGGAAGCAACAGAATCCGTAGGAAGCTAGCAGGGAATACTGCTGCAGCTAGCAGGTGAAAACAATTAGAAGCAGGCAATTACACAGGCAGAACAGTAGCCCAGCCCAGCACTTAAAACTCTGCAAACAGCAGTGCAGGATGTTTCTCTCAAGAGACACTGCAAGACAGGAGTAAGCTATTAGAAGTGAAAACTGAAAAAGCTGAACTCAGAGCAGAAATGTTAGGGGCTGCCATAGCTGTCATAATGAGACATAGGCGACTTGCTGAGGGTGGTGACAATGCAGATGGTGCCAGACAACCCACAGTGAGGAGACGGAGAAGAGTGTACAGGCCCAGGGTCACCTACCATGGGTTACATGAGCTGGAGATAGTAGAGCGCTATAGAGTGGACAGAGAGCTCCTGCAGCAAATAGTTGAGCTGTGCAAGCCACGCCTCACACATAGAACCAACAGAGGGGAACCCATCCCAGTGGAAACGATGGTATGTGTTGGCCTAAGAATACTAGCAACAGGTACCTTCCAAAGACCAACTGGTGATATGATGGGGATATCACAGGCATCAGCCTCCAGGGTACTGCACCAGTTCGTGGATGCCATGTCTGCACATGTCGGTGGTCATGTATATTTTCCCAATGCCAGTGAGGTATTGGCCAGCAATATGCGTCTCTTCCAGCAAATAGCAGAATACCCTGAGGTAGTGGGTGCAATAGACTGCACGCACATACGCATCAAAGCACCAGCCGGTGAGTGGGGTAGGGCCTACATTAACCATAAGGGCTTCCCCTCCATCAACTGCCAGGTCATGTGTGATGCCCAGGGCATAATAATGAATGTGTGTGCTGGCTGCCCTGGGAGCTACCATGATTCCCACATCTGGCATTTGACGCAGCTGTACCAGACATTTGCCAATGGGGACATCCCACATGGACACATAGTGGGGGATGCAGGTTATGCACTGGAGCCGTGGCTGATGACACCCATCAGAAACACACACACACCTGAACAGGAATGCCATAATGAGGCACACGCACAAACACGTAATGTAATAGAGCGTGTGTTTGGACTGCTCAAGTCACGGTTCCGGTGTCTGGACACATCTGGTGGAGCCTTGCAGTACACACCAACTACATGTACCCAAATTGTCATGGTATGTGCTATGCTACATAATATGATCTTGCGAAAACAGCTGCAGAAGGACCAGCATAGGGCTGGGCTAAACAGCCCCCCACCATTGCCAAGGCCATCGCAGGCAGAGCGTGACTCGGAGGAGGAACAACCTGAGCCTGCCCCAGTAGGCAGAAGGAGGCATGCCCAGTATGCCCTGACCTTGGCAAAGAGGCAATGCATAGCACATACACTGGCTCAGTAGGAACCCTGGGAATGCTACCCCCTCTGACTCACTCAAATAATAACAGGGATGCCTAAAATGACATGACCTGCTCACAAACATGTACAGGGAGTGTAATATGTGCATCTGACAGAGGCAGCCCTGCAGCACCACCTGAGGCATGAATGCCATGTGTTAAGTAATGTAACACCATATACTATATGCACACCTGAGGACCGTGACTAACATCCTACCCTCACCAAGCATCATGCCACAATATGACAATGAGATGATCAATTGCAATAATTGGCTGAAGTATTGCAGTTAGTCAAGGGGGATCCAATGTGTGCCAGCCTGGGAGGACATGTTGAGCATGACATGATGCTCCACCTGCTAGGACTGGCGTGCACCTATCAGTGCAGGATGTATGGATACTGGCAAAGGCTGTTGTTACCCACAGCGTGCCCTGAATAGGTAAGGCTCAAAACACAAACCTACCTCCATAGGTATCAGAAGGGATAAGAACCTAGATGTAATGCTACCCAATGCCAGAAGTCTAAACAGCAAGATGCATGCAGCCTAAACTCACCCAGTATGGAGAATGTTGATATCTGTGCTGTAACAGAAAACTGGGTCAAGGCTCACAACAGCACCCTAACACTACCAGGTTACACCTCATACTGTGCTGTACAGCCTCAAAACATGGAACAAGCTACAAAAGGAGGGTGACTAGCAATAATTGTCAAGGTTAACCACACCCCCATGTTGGTACCACAACAAGAAGCAGCATGGACTAGCCATGGTCAAGTAACACTGGCTAAACTGCCTCCCAGTTTATAGCCTGCAACAGACTACCGTCACAACACCAGGAACTGCACCTGGCCTATGTTGGAATACATGAATATATCAAGTCCTCCAAACCACATTATATTGGGTGACTGAAAATACCCAGAAATAGACTGGGAACATTATACTAGCTCCAACACCGTAGGACAAAAGTTCATAGAATCCATAAACCAAAATGCCCAGGAACAACATACCACTCCCACAAGAGGGGTAAGCATACTGGATGTGATAATCAGCAACATGGGTACTGGATGGCAAGATGAGAAGTGTATTGCTCACTGGTAAGACCAGACCATAGAGTAATCACACTGGATATACACATCCTGACTACAGTCCCTGGCCAGAAAACCACAGTGAAAAACATGTGTAAAGCAAAAGTTGCACTCCTCCAAACTGATGTGGAATCCATTAAAGGCCCTGTTCAGGTGCAGAATATGGGCCACACCTCAGAACCTGTTATACAGGCATTCCATGAACACTGCCAGGAATGCTTGGATTATGCAATCATAAATTAAAACAAGACACAATGCCATACATGCAGGCATCTGGCATGGTGGACTCCAGCCATTACCAAACCATGCAAGAGAATGAGGAAGCTACTACATGATAGAGCAAACAAAAAAAGAAGCAATCACTGATCAGTAGTATGGCAATAAAATATGTCCACACATACAATCCACTAAGGCCAGCTACAACAAGTTGAATCTGTGAATCTTGAGGCAATGTTACACCTGCCCCATGTACACAGACAACCCTCAACTCCCCCCAAGAAATACAAATATATGTGAGAGATGCAACCATTTATCCAAACTGGAGGCTGAGCTCCCTCAACTCAGTACTCCCAAAACTAGTCAGGAGGAGAAGGTAACCACACACACCACAAACCCAGTCCCACATAGACCTATGACAACTGCAAACCAAAGACATAAACACAGAAAAACATTCCCGCAGGCCCGAATTACAAACACACCACACCAACAGAGGCCTCCAAAGCAGACACCCAATCAAACAACCTCCAAACATAGCACATGCACCACATAGTACACAAAGCTGGTGTGCCAAACAGTCACAGGCCAGAAGGAGAAACAACATGCCTGATACAGTTGTAATAGGTGACTCCATAGTGAGACACGCTGCTGTCCCGCACACCAGACTGAACAAGGGAAAGGGTACAGTAAGCTGCCTGTAGGCTGCTACAATACACCACATAACACAAGTATGCAGGTCACCCCAAAGCAAGTAGAAATATGATGCAGTCTTAGTCCATGTGGGTGTGAATGACCTGAGATGTACCTCCCCGGACTATGTGAAAAGAGACATAGATGAGCTCTCCGATTATGTAGTCCAGGCTGGTATGACACTGACCGTTTGCAGCATCCTACCCTCACCAAGAATGATGCCACAGTACAAACACAGAATGATCAGTTATAACAAGTGGCACAATTACTGGTTTCATTCCAAGGGGATCCAATGTCTGTTTGCTTGGGATGTCATGCTTGACAAGCCACACAGCTGTTCCAGGGATGGCTTGCACCTGTTACCCCTGGGCTTCTGGATATTGGATAAGGCTTTTGCCACCTCCATAGAGCCTTTCGTAGGCAAGGCTGAAAAGACTAACCCACCACCCTAGAAAACATAAGTGGCAAGAAACATAAGGGTAATGCTGACCAATGCCAGATGTGTAAACCTCAATATGCATGCTCCCGAGGCCCTCCCCAGTATGGAGAACACTGATGTGCAGTGACAGAAACCTGCTGCAAGCCTCCTGACAGCACACCAGCACTACCAGGTTATACCACATATCATGCGTTATGGCCCCAAAACCTGGAACAAAACATAAAAGGAGGGTGAGTATCCATATTCAGCACAGACACCCATACGTTCAGGTAACTGACAATGCACAAGGCATTGGAGTCCACCCATGTGCAACTAACCATAGGCAAGACTGCCATACAGTCTGTAGCATGCTACAGACCACACTCTCACACACAGGAACCCCACCCAGCCATCCTGAAGACACTGGACAGTATGAATGTCCTACCAAATACCAAACAAGGTACTCACAAATTACTACATAGGTGGTAAACCATTATGTATGGAAGGAGTAATCAGGGACCTAGGGACACAAGTGGACAGTAACCTGTTATGTGACACTCACATTGCCAATGTGGCTAGGAAGACTGTCTATATTGGACACCGTATCATGAAAGGATTTACATTGACGTCAACAGAGGTCATTGTGCCCCTATACTGTTCTCTTATCAGACCCATAATCTAGTACAATGCCTCATTTGGGATGTACCTTACCTGACACCTGCATCAGTTAGAAAGACCTCAAAGGTACCTCACCAAGAGGATAAAGGGTCTCAAATATATGTCATATGCTGCCTGGCTGTAGACACCCCAGCTGAATGCAGTCACATACTGCCTACACAGAGGCATTGTATGTCTGTTGTACAAGGCCATGTCTAACACAGGAGTAATGGACATGCTCCACCCCAGAAAACTCAAAGCCATTGGAGCTGTGAGAGTGAGAGATGTCAACCTCAACACATAATGAAATAGGATGTGATGGAGGGACAGATACATAACCCAGAGGCTCCCCACACCCTGGAAAAGAATCCCACTCCATGTTAGGCAGAGCCCCTCACTGACACTCTTCAACAGGAATCTTGCCAAGTGGATGGATGATCGTAGATTTACACTGGGGGTCTTCACTGTGTCATGTCCAGATGGAGGCACAGCAAAGCAAATCATAAATGGCCATAATATTCACATAGCAAGGGGTGGCGAAAGCCACACACACTCTGGCTAGGCTTACAAATGCCCTAGGGTGGATAGCCTAGTATGAACCTATGAACCTATGAAGATACAAATTGTACAGGACACTAAGGATAATCCCAAGGCTTCCTCAACTGATGGTAGGAACTGTGTTGGGAATTCAGAGATATGCTCTGAATCACACAAATATTACAAACAACATACCAAACACACACACATATTGCCAACATATATCCTGACAGGTGCAAAATATCTATCCCAGCAGACTGCTGGCCCCCTGACATTGCAGATGCTGAGGTAACAGCCAGCATCTACAAAGCAAAACACACAGCAGCAAAGGTATGAGATGGTGTCCTGGGCTGAGTCCAACATGGACTCCAAGAAGAATGGAATGCCAAATCACACTACTGCGCAATGTCAGCCTTACCACAGGATATGTACCCAAAGAGCAGTGTACAACAACAGTGGTCATTCTCAACAAAGGCGTTGCCTGAATGGATACTGAAAACTACCACCCCAGAATCATGAGAAGCTTGGTCTGCACAGCTATGGAAAGGATCAGCATGTACCGCAGACATAAAGATATTGGGGACCTACTGACACCGGACCCTACCCAGTATGGCTTTCTTAAGTGCAGATCCTGCCCCTAAACATGTTTGACTCATTTGAAGCAGTCATTAAGGTCATTGATGAGGGCAATGTGGTCCACACAGCGTAGCTGGACCTTGCAAAGGCTTCCATACAATACCCTATGTGTTCATTATAGATATGCTCACCAGCTTAAATATAAACCCCTATGTCAGTAGAGGGGTTGCAAACCAGACCAAGGACAGAACTGACATGCTCAGACATGCTGCAGCCATGTCAGACTACAAACCAGATATAACTGGCATCCCACAAGGCTTGGTCCTTGGACCTCCCTCATTTGGTATATATGTCCCATAGGTACAGGCCAACATGGAAGGACTGTGTCTGAACATGTTTGCAGAGGACTACAAACTGCCCACCATATCTGACCCTCCAGCTGACACAAGCATCCCACAAAAGGGCCACATAGAAACAGACAACTGGTGCCATAGCCATGTCAGCAAGCTAATTGCAGAAAAGTGTATAGTCAACCCCCGTGAATATACAGTAAGTGTCCACCAATTACCACATAGGTGTTAACCCATTACATACTTAACATGTAATGAGAGACCTGGGGACACAAGGTGATCGATATCCTGCATTGGACAAACATGTGGCTGTACTGTTTACAGAAACATACCATATACCCACCTAATCATGAAGGTTGTCAGATCTAGATAAGGGGAGGTCATTGTGGCTCTGCAGTCATCCTTCATCAGCGTTACAATTGACTACAATAGCCCCTGTGGGATGTACATCAGCAGACACCTCCATCAACTGTAAAGTCCCCAACAGTACCTCACCAAGAGTATCAAAGAGCTTGAACAGATGCCATGTGTTGCCTGATTAAACAAACTGCAGCTACACACACTGCCATACTGCCCACCCAGAGGCAAGCTGTGCCTGATGTATAAAGCCATTTCCAAGCTGGAATCAATAAACATGCTGCACCTTGTACAATCTGAATGGCAGTGAGCTATGCACATGAGAGACCTGAACCCCAGCACTGACATACATAGGACAAGCTGTACTGCATGATCCATAACACAGAAGCCACCCCCACTCATGAGTAAACTCCCAGTACAGGTTATCCATAGAGTCACTCATCGATTCTCCTCGAGAGGAATCTTGATGAGTGGATGGGAGATGGTAGGTTTACCCTGGGTATCACTGTTATGTCACAGGTAGACGGAGGCACAGTATACTAATCATGACATATGTCATGGCAAACTCCACTTACAATGTGTGTCAAAGGGCAAACACACTCTCTGACTAGCATTAGAAATGGCCTAAGGCACATCGCTAGTGTTTGCAAATGTACACCTATGTTGTGGAATACACTACCAATGTTGGACAAGCCTGGTTTAAGTAGTTCATATCTGAACATAATGCAACATAGTCAGATGTGCACAATTGGCCCCTAACCAGGCTGTTGTGCTCACTATGGAACTGTAAAGCAGTGATAGGACTAAAGCCCAGGATACTGTCCACCACAGTGAAAGTACTGAACCAGTACACTATACGGTACTACAGTGTTAGGTCAGTATGAAAGGATGTTGACAACTGTATGCAAAGTATCCCATGCAAACCCTGCAGGCACAGTATAATCCCTGTTGTGTTCACACACAAAGCAGTTGGACAGTAACTACACAACATGACACACAACACACAACCATAAACGGGAGAGAAAGCTCACACTGGGCATGCTCGCACACTTTGATAAATGAGACATATGTCAGACAACATGCCATGGGAAGGCTGATCTGGGCATGCTCACACACTTAGGCCAAATCTCAGTTTAGCAGTTGGCCACACATATCTGGTATTTGTACGTGTTATTCCATGAACCAACCACATTACAGCAATCTGCCCAGTGCACACAGTTAAATGACTACAGAGACATACGTGATATAGTGGATCCCTCCCATATGCAAACATCTTCCACAGATACACAAGTTGTTCATACAAACAGGGAATGCTATGGTAATAAAGACCTGCAAACAGTCTATCAGCAATAAATAATGTGCATCTGACAAATAACATATGGGTGTAGAGGTCAACACTAGGCTGTTTACCCTAGGGAATGACAGCTTAGCCAGAGTGTGCTTGGCATCTGCCTCCCCAGTACAGTAGGCTACTGTGCCACTGTAAAGTAGGTCACATAAGGCACCGTGTGAGGCTAGTGTGCTGTGCCTCTGTCAAGCAGGGACACAGTGGAGATCCCAGGGTTTGAATTTGCTAAGCCACAGCCATGTTGTTGGTGTGTGCTGGAAGAGGGTTGCTGAGGACCTCTAACAGTAGGTGGGTGTCAATAACAGACTGAGGGGAGCCTTATCTGCATTATCTGGACAATTTCACTGTCAACACTGTGTCATGATGATTATGAGGGATTGAAGTGTCATGCCGGTACTGTTCAGAGATGTCCTCCCTCTGTGGGCTACTGCTCTGCAATGTATTAGCTCACTCTGTCTGTTGGACAGCTCATATATGGCTGGTGTACATCTGACAGGTGTCCTGTTGTGGAGCAGTCATGGGTATATTTGGGATAGCATGATCAATGCAAACCTTCCACATGCTCATAGAATGCAATTGTCAAGGATTATGCAGAGTGGCCTGTATACTCTCCCAGCATGGGTCCTTTGAAGTCTTCAACCCCAGTCTTCACAAGTGTAAAGTCTGCTTTTGATAAATACAGTTTGTTTGCAGTGACAACCTTGCCTGGGGGTGGGGATGGGATATGGATGGCCAGGGAAAGGTGGGTATAGTCAGATATCCACAATGGTGGTCTACCTCTGGTGTGGAACAGTGAGTACCCATGTTGTAGATGGTCCGGTGCAATATGTATTCCCCCTTGTGGCTGTGGTGAGTGGTTCTGCCAGAGCACATGGACTCACAAATTGTAGTGGCTGTAGGGTAATGTTGTAGAGGCCTGAGTAGTTCCCACACACAATATGCCTGTACCTGATGTTAACAACTGGAATAGTGTATGTGAACACCTGCATATCTTGGCACTATTTCCAGGGAAGCAAAGTGTGTGTCCTAGATGTGGGAGGGGTGGTCAGGACTGGTTGCGTTGTGTGTTACAGGTCCTGTGGTCATGAAGCATTTTATAAAACATAACCTGCCAGTGCGATGTGCATATCTGACCCTGACGTAGGTGGCTGCAAATGCATATATATGCTATCCCCCACCTGACAGGTAGTACTAGATGTACATACCTCTGTAGAAATAACGATGTCAGCACCATATAAATACTGCATGTGCAAAACAGACGCCCAGTAATTTGGATAGCGCGCTCTGCTAATGCGTTTCCCTCAAGTGTCATAATATAGTTAGGTAGGGATTTGAATCCTACAAATGCTCGGTGGGTGTGGGTTGGTGAGTGGGGTTGGTGTGTGTGAGGGGAAATGTCCCTTTTGGCAACTGGGAAAACACACTACAGGATGCACATTCCCCTTTCTAAACTCTAATGATGTCAGCACCCTATAAGTACAGCAGGAGAAGGGAAACCTCCCAGTAATGCAAATAGCGTGCTCTGCTAATGTATCTGTCTTGAGTGTCATAACATAGTTAAGTAGGGGTTTGAATCCTGCAAATGCTAAGTGCGTTTGGAGGGGCTAAGTGTGTGTGCAAGTCTGTATGAAAGAAATGTCCCTTTTGGCAACTAGGAGAACACACTACAGGATGCACATTCCCCTTTCTAAACACTGATGATATCAACACCCTATAAGTGCAGCAGGAGAAGGGAAACCTCTCAGTAATGTGAATAGCGCACTCTGATAGTGCGTTCATCTCGAGTATCATAACATAGTTAGGTAGGGGTTTGAATCCTGCTAAGTGTGTGTGGAGGGGGTTAGTGTGTGTGCAAGTCTGTATGAAAGAAATGTCCCTTTTGGCAACTAGGAGAACACACTACAGGATGCACATTCCCCTTTCTAAACACTGATGATGTCAGCACCCTATAAGTACAGCAGGAGAAGAAAAACCTCCCAGTAATGCGAATAGCGTGCTCTACTAATGCATCTGTCTTGAGTGTCATAACATAGCTAGGTAGGGGTTTGAATCCTGCAAATATCAAGTGTGTGTGGGAGAGAGTAAAAGTAGTGTGTGCGTAATTACATGTGTGAAAGAACTGACCCTTTTGCCAACCAGTACAACACACCAGCTGCTGCATACTCCAATCTCTACACAGAGATGATGTCAGCACCCTACAAGTACAGCGGAAGAGGGCAAATCTCCCAGTAATGCAAATAGCACGCTCTGCTACTGCGTCTCTCACTACTGTCATAGCACAGTTAGTTATGGCATTGGATTCCAGACATGCCACGAGTGTTTTTGTCACACAGAATGCCCATGTGTGTGGGTTGTTGTTCACAATAATGCATGAAATTGATTAAACCAGTAATGGCAATGGACACAGATGATGTATGTGTGTGCCAAATACACATATGTACCTGTGACCTTCAATAGTTACCATGTTTGACGCCTGCCACATGTGAATACATGGTATTTGCACTGGATAACATTATGACTGTGGTCTTCTGTGTGGGTGCTGCATGTGGTATGTGTATATACAGTGTGATATGTAGATGGTATCAACCTAGCAGCGAGGGATACACATCTGGTCTGGTGCATATAGTCTACATGTTGTTGATGAACTGGTGCTGCATGTTTTCACCTGTTGTGGGAGTGGTAACAAGTTGTTCCATAGCAATGCAGTGACTACATGCTAGGAACCTTTCAGCTAGGGTGTTGTAGCTACAGTAATTCATCAGCATTCAGTAATACGTCAGCATTCCTGGTGAGGGTATGATGCCAACCAAGGTCAGGGTCATACCAGCCTGTGCCACATGCTCAGAGAGCCCTTCCATGTTCCCTATCATGTAGTCCAGGGAGGTACATCACAGGTCAGCCATAGTGGCATGGACAATGACTGAGTCATACGTGTCCATGCCTCTGACTGACCTGTATGCTTGTGTTATGTGGTGGACCATAGTGCCCCACGGGCATATCACTGTGACCTTCACCTTGTCCAGCCTGGTGAGCGTGTCCTCACTGTACTGGACAATAAAGGTACCTAACACAACTGTAGCAGGTGTGTTGTCTAGCCGTACAGGCTGTGACTGTTTGGCACACAGGATTTGTATGCTATGTGTTATGCGTGATGTGTTCTGGCATAACATATGCCTGTATGTCAGCTGCAGAAGTGTCTGCCGCTCAGGCAGGATGCTATTGTTAGGCTCCACGAATGGCCCAGTGTGTTCATGTGCTTGTGTTGCTGTCAGTGTAGGTCTACATCAGACTGGTATTGTAGTCACTGTAGTATTTCATGCCACCTGACAGGTTATGCCAGTACTGGGTTCAGAGTGCTTAGTCCCCAGTTTGGCTATGTGGTTCCATCTCATACATGTGTTGTACATCCATGTGTAGGGGAGAGGGTTGACTGTGTACATGTGGCAGCTGTGACATTGCCACATGACCCACATATTCCACAACTGTACCATAGAGGTGACTGACAACTGACCATTGCACATGCTACCATAGTATTGTGATTGCCATGGTGATTAACAGCACATAGGGCCAATGGGGAACAAGGTACATAGGTTCATAGGTTCATAGGTTCATACTAGGTTATCTGCCCTAGGGCATTTATAAACCTAGCCAGAATGTGTTTGGCTGTCGCTATCCATTGTAAATTTATCTTGCTATGCCCTTTTTCGAGGTTAGTATACTGTGCCTCTGTCTAACAGTGACACAGAAGTGATACCCGGGGTAAACCTACGATGTCCCATCCACTCATCAAGATTCCTCTTGAAGAGAGTCAATGAGGGACTCTGCCTAACCTGGACTGGGATTTTATTCCAGAGTGAAGGGAGCCTCTGGGTTATGAATCTGTCCCTCCAGCATGTCCTATTTATTTCAGTGCTGAGGTTCAAGTCTCTCGAGCGTGTACCTCGATGGGATTTGGATATTCTGAGGTGCAGCATGCCCATTAATTCCGGGTTTGACATGGCTTTATACATCAGGCACAGATCGCCTCTGAACAGGCGGTATGCCACTGAGTAGAGCTGGTGTTTCTTTAACCGGTCAGCATATGGCATCTGTTTGAGTACTTCGATCCTCTTGGTGAGGTACTTTTGGGGTCTTTCCAGTTTCTGCAGATGTCTGGTAAGGTACATCCCAACAGGGGCATTGTACTCAATTATGGGCCTGATGAGGGATGAGTAAAGAGGCACGATGTCCTCCCCTGATCTAGATGTGAATCCCTTCATGATGAGGTGGGCTATATAAAATGTTTTTCTAACCACTTTGGCCACGTGGTTGTCAAATGAGAGATTGCTATCAACTTGGGTCCCCGGGTCCCTAATTACTTCTTCTGTACTTAATGGATTACCACCTATGTGGTACTTTGTGGGCACTTTGTTTTTGCCAAAGGGGATGACTATACACGTTTTGGCATTCAGCTTGAGGCCATGTCTCTGGCACAAGTTGTCTGTTTCTATGAGGCCCTTTTGGAGGATGCTTGTGTTGGCTGGAGAGTCGATTATGGCGGCCAGTTTGCAGTCATCTGAGAATTTGGTCAGCCATAGTCCTTCCGTGTTGGCCTGTACCTCCGATAAATATATACCGAAAAAGAGAGGTCCCAGGACTGAGCCTTGTGGGACACCACTTGTAACTGGTTTGGAGTCTGGCATGGCTCCAGCAATTCTAACCATGTGGGTTCTGTCCTTGAGCCAGTGTGCAATCCATCTAGTGACATAGGGGTTTATATTTAAGCTGGTGAGCTTCTCTAGAATGCCCGAGTGGGGTATTATATCAAAGGCTTTTGCGAGGTCCAGGCAGGCTGTGTGGACCACCTTCCACTCGTCAATGGCCTTGGTGACTGTTTCAAAGAAATCAACCAGGTTTGTGAGGCAGGATCTGCACTTAAAGCCAAACTGGGTATGATCCAGTCTCTGTAGGTCCCCAATATCTTTAATTATGAGGTCCATGATGATCCTTTCCGTAGCTTTGCAGACCAAGCTAGTCAGGCTTATGGAGCAATAGTGTCCAGGATCCGTTGAGGCACTACCTTTCTGTAGAGGGACCACTGTTGCTGTACGCCACACTTTGGCCACATATCTTGTAGTAAGGCTGGGATTGAACAGTAGTTTTATGTTTGGGTGTAGCTCTTCTTGGAGTTCATGTAGGACACAGCCCGGGACACTGTCTGGTCCCATTGATGCAGTGTTTATTGCTTTGGAGAGGGCGGCTCTTACCTGAACATCTGAGATGTCAGGGGGGCAGCACTCTGCTGGGATAAATATTTGCCCTTTCAGTGTGGAGGGGGGGGAGAAGTTTGCGCTGAACCTGTCAGCTATGATGTTGGCAATGTCTGTGGGTTTGGTGTTTCTATTGACATTTTGGACTACCTCTGAGCATATCTGGGAATTACCACCCAGGTTCCTAACATAACTAAAGAAAGACTTGTGATGATGCTTAGTGTCCTGTGCAATTTTCTCTTGAAGCTGGCCTTAGACAATCTTATGAGTGCCCATAGTTTTTTGCTAATACTGATCAGTGATGCCTTCCCTTTTTGGGAGTTTGCTGTATCATTTAGTAGCTTCCTCCTTCTATTGTATAGTTTGTTTATGGCTTGGGTCCACCTTTGGAGTATTGGGTCTTGGTTTTATTCGGGATCGCATGATCCATGCATTCCTGAAGGTGTCCATAGAATGTGTTTATAGAGGAATCTGCGGTCTGGTCCATATATTCCACAGGCCCAGGGGCATTGAAGGTTTCCACCTCACTTTTGAGGAGTGTGAATTTGCTTTAGAGAAGTTGTTCACTGTGGTTTTCTGGGCAGGGGGTGGGGTCGGGATGTGAATATCCAGTGAGATTAGTTTATGGTCTGATCTTACCAGTGAGGGATACACTTGTGGTCTGGAGCATAGAGTCCTCATGTTGGTGATGATCAGGTCCAGTATGTTTTCCCTTCTTGTGGGAGTGGTAACAAGTTGTTCCATAGCATTTGAGTTCATATATTCTAGGAATCTTTGGGCTAGGGTGTTGGAGCTAGAGTCATGCTCCCAGTCTATGTTTGGGTAGTTGAAGTTGCCCAATATAATGGTGTTTGGAGAGACCTTCTTATTTTCCACTGTTCTCAGGAAGGCTGAGTGTGGTTCTTGGGTTTGGGAGGGTGGTCTGTAGCAGGCTATAACCTGGAAGGCAGTTTTACCCATTGTTAGTTGCACATGGATAGTCTCTGATGCTTGGTGCTTTGACACCAACCTGGAGGTGTGGGTATCTTTGATGAATATCAATACTCCCCCTCCTTTTGTGGTTCGGTCCAAGTTTTGGGGCTGAAAAGCATGGTATGAGGTATAACCTGGTAGTGCTGGGCTGCTCTCAGTAGCCCTGAATCAGGTATCTGTTACTACACAGATATCAATGTTCTCCATGCTAAGGAGAGTTTCGAGTGCATGCATCTTGAGGTTTAGACTTCTGGCATTGAGTAGCTTTACTCTTAGTTTCTTATCCCTTGTGATACCTATGAAGGTGGGTTTGTCATTTGTGCCTTGCCTAACAAAGGCACTATGGGGGTAGCAAGAGCCTTTGCCAATATCCCAAAGCCCAGGGGTGACAGGTGCAAGCCATCCCTAGCGAAGCAGGTGGTTCAACAGAAGATGAGTATGTGAGGGTGTAGTGCCTGTGATTAGTTAGCAGTGGCATATATGACTGCTCACGTGGACAAATGCCAGGTAAGTCATATGCAATGTGTCACAGGCAACGTACATGTGAACAGGACAAACAGTGACGTTCTGTCAAGTGAGACATGGACATACATATAGTAAGCTATGCAGATGTCACTAGGAGTCCACAGAAGCTCTGTAAATATGCATTGCAGGTGGGATCAGTATTCCAGGGTAATTGCAAGCAAACATGCATGCAAACAAAGCTACAGTAAGCAGGCTGCATGTAGTCCATTGTACAACAAACAAGCTGTACCACTTCCAGTAGGTAACACTGCAAATATGCAGGCACTATGCACATGTACATGGAAATACACAGGTCAGATGGCTAGGGTCCAGTCTCAGCGCACACAAGTGTGCAGACCATGTACCGTCAGGATGTACAATAACTGGATGGAAACCCATGTGCTCATACCTGTAGTAATACACATGTCAAATAACAGACAATGAGCCTTCACTCAGTGGTTCCATACTTAGTAGGATGTATGCTACCTGGCCTGCCACCACAGTATCCCTGACATGTATGGGGACTCTCCCTCCTGTGACAGTTAGTTTTGTGTGTTGGGGCTGTCTAGCATGGTATGAGATGTGAGCTTGCAGTGCTAGGGTGCTCCTGTGTGTCTTGTACCAGTCGTGTAGTACTGCACACATATCAACATCCTCAAACATCTGCATTGCAGAGTCCAGTGTGGGCAACATGCCACTTGCAGTTTACATGTCCATCATTGCGTATTAATACTTTCATTACCTTATCCCCTGTGCTACCTATGTATGTAGCCTTCTGTTGACATTCTTACCACCGGTATGCCAACATGTGCAGATGATACACTATGGTACTTACCATGGGTGTAGACAACAGTACATGACAATCATACCCTTACTGCATCAGGCATGCTGTGATACACCCACAATTATTTCAGCACACAGTACTGTTAACAACATGATACTATTATTACATGTCTATGTAGTCACCCTGTGCATCAGCAAGATGTTAACCTGTACCTGCACTGATGTTACAGATTGCAGGAGGTGGCACAGTTTCATCATATGCACAGGGTGTGAACTTGGTATGCCTGAGTCAGCCACCGATACCACCAATTGACATGGGTGGGGCAATGTTGATGCAGTGTATGCATGTATGCAGTAGCCCTAGGTGTTGTCAATTCGCATGTGTGTATGGATGCACACAGTTCCACCTCATGGCTGCCATATACTGGTGTTTGTGGACAGCCACAGACTGTACCTGCCAGGTCATACAGATCAGTGTCTCTGGCCACGGACATGGTACCTGTGCCTTGCAGGGGTGCTACGGAACATATCCGGTACCAACCCAGACTGGGTACTGTCATCAGAAGCAGGTGTTCATTGACTGGACACAGATCCCTGTTGGGCCTGGCCAGAGCCACGTGCACGTGGTCTCCTGGGGTGGTCTGATGACAGCACAGACCCAGCATTGCTGGGGCTGCTGCTGGCACTATGGGGGCGGCCGCGGCCCTGTTGTCATCTGTGATGACTGCCAGCTGCTGCTGTTGCTGGCATACACCCACGTCGACGCCTCAACCATCCACCATCACCCTGGCTCATGGACATGTAGTTGTGGAACCGGTCTAATATGTCCCCACAACGTCTGTCTACGACATCGGTGAAATTACGGATGGCAGCCGCAATGTCACGCATACTGTTAGTCATGACTGTGCGAAATACTGTTAGCTCCCTCAGACCCTGTCTGGTGTACCGTTCCATATGTGACTGTGCCTGCATGACAGCCCAAAACATAGCTGAGGTTGTAAGACCTCGGTGGGCACGTCTGACAAGGGCAGTACGCCCACGGATGCTCCCACAAGAACCCCTGGACATCTGTCTGTATGGTACCATCTCAGGGCCATGCCCATGGCTGCTTTGTGGGGAGGCATGTGCCAGAGATACCACATTACCCTGGTCAATGCCCACTGTATGCTGTCCATCACCTAGGGACATTGGTGACAAAGGATGTATTGGCAGGATAACTGCGCATTGATGGGGTTGACAGCTGTGTACTGTCAATCGGCTGACCAATGATTGACCCTGGCATACCTTCCTGTGCCATTACACAGATGTCATCATTATCAGTACCCATGGCACCTGCTCCAGATTCCCTGCTGCATGACACCAGAGCAGCACCAGAACCTGTGGGAGGGAAACAGGAAACACAGTTTACAATGTCTACACAATATTACCAGTGATGCACACATCCACATGCACAGGTCCAGACATGCACATGTGCACACATGCACACATGCACACATGCACAGGTGCACACATGCACACATGCACAGGTGCACAGGTGCACACATGCACACATGCAAACATGCACAGGTGCACACATGCACACATGCACACACGTGCACAGGTGCACACATGCACACATGCACACATGCACGCATGCACAGGTGTGCATGTGCACACATGCACACATGCACACATGCACAGGTGCACACGTGCACACATGCACACGTGCACAGGTGCACAGTTGCACACATGCACACATGCACAACATGCACAGGTGCGCACATGCACACATGCACACATGCACACGTGCACATCGCGCATGCTGCGTACACATGCACACAGTTGCACACAGTTGTACACTACTAAGTATGTGAGATATCAACACACAGACACAGACACACCTGCATGCATACACAGAGCACTACTAAGTGAGCCTAATATTACTATTACTATCAAGACTATTAAAGGTATTGTTAATACACACTCACCAGCATGGATAGGCTGCATTGCTGTTACACCGGAGGGACCTGCAGAAGTGAGGAAACTAATGTCAGTGGGCACAACTGTGCCATTGTTACTGAGTATGATACAGGTCAGTAGTACAACAGTCACCTTTCACAGGTCAGCTGCTCATATTGAGGATATCACACTTGCACATTAAATACTATGATGACAGCTACAATTCAAGGACACACCTCACACATACATTAACTACCAGTGTACAAAACAGTCAACTATACATATGGCATATTATCTGCACGCTCATAGTCTTGCTGCTGCGTGGCTCCAGCCTCCATCATAATGCATGTCTGCTGCTGTTGTTGTTGTTGGCGTACTGAAGCCACAACACTCATGAGTAGTCCCTCCAGTCTGGTGAGTGGGGGATGTGTAGCCACCCCACCACCTGTGGCGACCTGTTGCCTGTGGATATCCGACGCACACTGATGGACATTTCTGATTGAATCACTGCAGTGATGTCGTACCTGCTCATATGTCCTATTATGCGTGCCTATGTCATTTACCTGACGGACCAGGTCTTGCCACAGTGCAGCCCTCTCCTGCTGATTCTGGCTGGTGCGGGAAAAGAGTATTGCACAATCCTGCACCAGGCTCTGGTGTATCTCCTCATCCTCAGCTGTGGAGTAAGCTGGATTTCGTGGGTGAGCCATGTTCCTGAAAAAGGAAATAACCTGATATCAGCAATATATGTCAGCAGAATTTGGCACACATACTACACATGCAACCCGACTGTTATGATACGACATATCTCACATATATAGCATCTGTCTGTCTATTGGTGGATATACATGTAAATGGCCAGGTATCAGTGCTCAGCCAGCAACTGTGCAACAGTACCTGGCACACTCCATACAACATACTACCAAACCCCAGCAGTCAGAACACTGATTCAGGTCCAGAGCACCTCCTCACTCTGGGGGTTTGTATCTAGGTACTGTATGGGCTACATCATCAACTACTGTGAGCTGACCACAAACTAATTGCCCTGGATATACATATCCCACCTTCACCACCAGCACAAACGACTATAGTGAATAACATTGCACATGCAAACTTTACGCTTCGTAACAGTGACATGGTATGCTTTCAGCCCACTGGGCCAGTGGAAGACACAACCCACAATGCTGACCCCTTCACAAATGCTTTCTAGGGACATGTCCGAGAATGCATGGATCATGCAGTCCCATATATGGCCAAGACACTCTCCACAAAGGGACAGCATCCTGTCTGGTGGACCCCAGCCATAGACAGATTGTATTACAAAAGAGCTACTGCAAGACAGAGCATAATTCCATAAAGGGAAGGCATGTCTGAGCAGCACTAGTAAGGATCTATTTTCCATCATACAAACATCCATGGGCAACTTTGAGAGGGAAACCAAAAGGGACACTACAGATAACCACAAGGCCTTCTTCAGTTATGTTAGCAACCTGGTCAGAATCCCTCCACTATGCTCATAGTTAGTACAGAACAACAAATAATTCACTGAAACCACAGATATTGACAACATTGTGGCAGACAGGTTCAGTGCAGGTTTCACCCCTCTCTCTCCCCCAAAATAAGACATAGTTATACCAGCTGACTGTAACCTCCCTGTCATCACAGATGTCCAGATGAGAGCCGCCCTCAGTAAAGCAGAATACACAACATGAATGGGACCTGATGGTATCCCCGGTTGATGCTACATGAACTCCGACAGGAGTTAAACACACATATAGAAGTGCTATGTAACACTAGCCTGACTACAGGATATGTACCTGTACACTGGTGCACAGCAGCAGTGGTTCCACTCCACAAAGGAGGCACCTCAACATACCAATACACACAATACAATACATTACAATACAATACTATACAATATGCTATTGCCCCTGGGACTACAGCAGCATACTGTTCTGCTACCCTGACCATTGTGACACATGTGGTGTGATGGTACCTGCTGCTGTCAAACAGTTACACAGGGTGACTCATATGGCATATTACCTATCTGACTAACATTCAGCAGGGGTATGTGTGACATGTACTCATGGGGAGTCTTGCTTCTTAACACTGTGTGGTTTATTGCAGGGTATGTCTTATCTGTGGGTAGGAACCTTTACCTCCACATGTGCTCTCTATTGCAGTGGCATGGACAACACACAGCAGTCATTTAGGTTGTGTATGGTGTGAGGTGTTACTATGGTTGTTGGACATCTGTCATGGGTGTGACTTAAGTAGGTAAATCCAGGAGTGGTAACCTCTATGTGGGTAGCATGTGTGTACTCTGGGGTGTTGTCAGTCACTGTGCATTGGTAATGTGTTTGAGTGCATTGTCATAGTGTTGTACATGTCACTGTGTCCTTCTCCATATCTGTAGCTGTCATGTGAGGTACATACCATGGCAGCCATTATGTGGTCTGGAGGGGTACACTGACCTACATGTCCATAGCTGACACACCATGTCTGCTGACACATACCATGTGCAGGTATTCCAGGAATAATGTGCCACTGTGAATATGATTGGGGGGACTATTGTACACATTTATGACCCTGTTCACCCCTGACACATGCAGTGGTGGGCAGCCAATCACATATCTGGTGGTTACTGGTGTAGGTGATTTGAAATGGGGTATGGTACCCCAGTTTTGACACTGGTGTTCACTCCATGCCTTTGTCACCAGGCACCTGTTGCAATACATCTATACACATGTGCCTTACTCAGAATATATATACATCTCTCTCTCTCTCTCTCTATATATATATATATATATATATATATATATATATATATATATATCTATATGTATATATATATATATATATATATATATATATATATATATATATATATATATATATATATATATATATATATATATATATGTCTCTATACATATACGCAAATATATATTGATGTACATATATTGCTATAGATATGGGGGGTGACAGAGAGGGGGTGAGAGTGACAGAGGGGGTGGGACAGGGGGTGTTGAGGTTGTCATATACAGTCATACCTGTAGATAGTCAGATCTGTCTGTCTATGTATATGTATCTACATATATCTATATCTGTATGTGTGTATTACATATATATGTTTGTACATATTCTATCTATCTACATCTGTCTATGTATTCCTACATCTCTCTCTATGTATGTATACATATATGCATATATATATATATATATATATATATATATATATATATATATATATATATATATATATATATATATATATATTTATACATACATATTTTGACATACATACATATCCATATGATAGATACATATCAACATGTTTGTTTACCATACTGTATACACACACTAACATACTGCTAAACATACATAACTGTGAAACCTACTTTGTACATTGCACTACAACCTACATTCAACCTACATTGATATGTGCACATAGATGCTCTCACATACAAATGTATGTACAACCTTCACTGATAGTTGCTGCATGTCCCCTGCCCTTTGCACATTTTCATATACATATGGATACAGACCAATGACACATATGGAGGGTTCACAGTATGTAGACCTTTATAGTATTACTTTACATTACCTGTGTTTGTCACAGCTGCTTGTGTTGCCATCTGGTTTTGTGTCCTGCTGCTCCACTTGCCAGTTGTCAGCTTTCAGGTGGCTGTTGCTGACCAGTTTTGTTTGTGTATGTTTAATTTTGTTTTTCTCTCTCTGTCTCTGTCTCTATCTCTGTCTCTCTCTCTCTCTCTCTCTGTCTCTCACTTCCTCCTCAGGGTGCAATGAAAGTATTGCATGTATGGACTGGGAGTACAGCATGCTTTTGTAGGTATCTGCATATGTCCATGTGATGGCCTCTGCACCAATTGTTAGCCAGCATTTGCTAATTGCATGCAGCCAGTTGTGTACTGATTGCAGTTCTCACTGTGATTTCAGAACAGTGCTATAAAAAGTTATGTGAGATAGGCGTAGCCCTTTCAGATTTTAAGGGCAGGGACCATGCTGGTATGCTGTGGACAATGTTCTGTGAGTGTAAAGGTTGGTATCTCTCTCATATTTCCAGCTGTGTTGTAGATTAACATTTCTCCATTCATTTCTCCAGTTTCCTTTACTAACTGTGTGTGTACACTGACACCTACGACTTCTACTACTGTTAATGTGTGTGTGTGTGTGTGCTTTCCTGTGGGACATGTGGTGTAACTGGTGTATAGCAGTGGCTCTTGCACTTTGTTGCTATGGCTTCAATATTTGCCCTTTACAGTCATTACTTGTATGCCTGCTAGGTGTCCTGACTGTAGTGTGCTGCTGTGGCTTTCCTATTTTCCATGTACATTCACACCTTGGAATGCTTGCTATATCTGCTAGGGTGTTACAGCATGCAGTGTGGTCTGGCCATGGTGTGGGCCTTGACATCTATTAGGGTATTTGAGTATGCTGCTGAGCAGGCCCCAGAGACTCTCAGGTGCATCTGTTATCTGCCTCATGGAATGGTACATATCAGTGGGGTACACCCATTAAATTGTCTGGTATGCTGCAGTTGTGACTGTGGGATAGCATGAGCATATGTATTACTACACTTTTTCTGCCATGCAAGTGGTGCATACTTTCAGGACTTCATAGTTACCATTGCATGTGTTGTAACACCTTTCTGCCTACTGTTTGTGCATTTCACATGGAGTCTGTGGGGCATTCCTGTAACTCAGTCACTGTTGCTATGTCTAGGCTCTTAACTATTTAAATATGGTGGTGTCAAACCTCTCATGTGTACAAATATTTGCAGGTTGTCCACATTTCTGCCTCATATTTTGGTCAATATCTCATGCACAGCTTTTTCTGGCAAATCACTCTGGGCTCAAGTCAGAATATAGTGACAAACATTTAAGTTTCAGACTTCATACCCTTCCAAACATCCCACAAAATGCAGAACCTGTTACTCTCTGAACTGTCTAAGTTTGTTGTAACATTATTTGTAATGTGTCCCTGGTTTTGGCCCTTTGCTCCACATATTTTATTACTTGGTCCGGATGCGTTCCTGTAAGAGGTTGTGGGGTATGGGCAGTGATTATCCTGCTGTGAGTATGTGTGGCTTGCAAGGTGCTACAGTGACATTATTACCTACTACCTACCAACTAGCATGGCTGTTTCTGTTCACACACTACTGTCATAGATATCCACTAGATTTGACAGTAAATATACATGACATGCTTTGTGTACTACACATCCTATATTCCCTTTACATTCATTCCTACTATTACATGATATATTTATTTTAGCACAATGTTCTTGTATAGCAGTCATGGCTTAGTGGTAAGTCATGCAGACTAGTGTTTCCAATGCCCTGGGTTTGGGACTGACAGTGGGATTTTATTTTGCTTTTGAACTGATTACAGAACCTGTCAGAGTGACTAAGGCACTTTTAAGCAGTTGTAACCGGGTTAGAGCTGGTTTGCGCGGAGCTCACACATGCGCACACCCGCTTACAACTGTTTAAATGTGCTTACTCTTGCGCACACCCGCACTATTTTCTTTGAAAGAAATGAAAATGTAGAGACGGGAAAGTGGTGAAAAAGGGGTCACAAAGAGGATAAGACAGAAGGGAAACAAGCTCGGGTTTTGCAGGAGGGATGTAGGTAAGGCCCATAGCTGCCCATTTCTTCATCAGCAACAGCTGTGCATATGTATGTAATTTGGTGTGACATTTGAAACCTTCCACCCCTGAGAGAGGTGTCAGGACAACAATAATACTTGTTGTACAGCCAATTGTAATTGATAGTTTCCATGTCCAGCAGACATATGTGCGGAATGGGCAGCTATGTATGGGGTGTAATTTCTTTGTGGGTACAGAGTGCCCTTTTTTTTTTTTCAGGTGAGAGTGGTATGTCAGGTGAAGGAAGTCGGTATAGCTGGGGAGGTAGGTTGGGTAGGTCAACAGACAAGACAAACAAGACGCATACAGGGGCGGTGTATGACACGTGTGGGGGGGTTACACAATTGACGGGGATGGAGGTTTGGATATCCAGAGCCCATGAGCCCACAGATGGTAACAGAGGAACTGATATCCCCACCCATGGGCAGTTTCCACTGTTCCTTCACTGCCCAGGATGGGGCTGTGCTGGGGGCTGTGTAGGCCGGGCAACAGGCATGCCTGTAAGTTGTGCCACCTGTGCCTCAAGCTGGCGTAGCGGCCCAAGAACAGAGTCCTGGATCTCCCTACGCACCACAGTCTGGACGCTACGGAGGGTGAGTGGTGGTTCTCCTCCGGCCACGCTTGCAGAGGGGGGACAGACCCCATCCCTTGCAGCGCTTCCACCCACAGGTGGCACAGGGCCACCGGAGGAGGGTCCAGACTGGGCACTAGTGCCAGGTGCACTCTCCAGCTGAGGCGGGAGAGGTGGGTCCGCTGGAACCCGCCTTCCCTGTCGTCCTATGTTTTGCATTATGTCATGACAGTTTGGGTTAGTAACATACAATACCATTCACAATTAGTTGTAACAGCATGCATTAGTATTCCCATTAACCAAACACCCAGATATTCACACCATTGAACAGCGAGCATAACACATGCATAATTGGAACAGCAATACACAGTCCAACAACATGCAGGGTTGATTGATGGCAACAGGCCATCAGGTTTGGATGTATGAACAGGGCAGATGCATCAATGCACATGCAAATATTTATGACCCAACAGGACAAATGTCCAGGGGTGTTAATTGTGATTGCACATACCAATTTCACGTGAAATGGATTATATGTGGTTATAGGGTGGGGTGAGGAAAATAATATTAACACCTTTGAATACCAATACATATGCTGTACATTTCTAATAGCTACAGATATATACACACTACTGTTCTAACTACAGTTTCCTATATGATAACTACTTCAATTTGGTGATAGGACTGTTACTGCTACATCAATATGCATTTTATTGTTATTCATACACGTTCATATCTGGCTTTGTTCAGCTACATCATCCTGCTACATTTGCTTTATATAGCTATAGACAACTGTGGATGTTTGATATTTCAGACAATCATACTATCTGCATATTGCAGACTGAGAGCAACATATCCAGATTTTGGGATACACATTCCAGCTGCAGCAACACTTTGAACACATTTCGCAGTTTGGTTCTACTTGTCACATTCATTTCATTCATTACTGCCTGCAGTATACTTTATTCAGGGGTTATTACTACTTTATTGGTGGATTCATAACTCTTTCTCACACTCTCTCACTTCTTTTCATTTTACTATTCAGGATGGTACTTACTTCTAGGCTTTATTGACATGTTTTACCTGTAGTTATTATAATCCTTTCCAGCAGTCTCACTTCTGTCATGTTTCAGTATTTCAACAGGGATATATTTCACACATGTGATTTGCTCATATTCTGCAGCTGTACTTTTCAGCCTGCTGCAGGTTGTGTACTATTATATTACAGGTGGGGCATCTTTATTTCAGACTTTATTTCAGACATTTTCATTTTTCTGTTTGGATTACAGACTGCAACACACTTTTGTAATCAAGCAATACTTGCAAACACTTTTACACTTTTACTTGCACATTTTATTACTTAGTGACTACACTGCACTCTTTTGCTAACTGTCATACTTTTATATTTCTTTACAGTTACTGGGAGTGGATTACTGACCTGCCTGGTGGCGCAACCGCACTAGCCTATTGCCATAGGCTCTCCGGTTCACAGAATGGACACCTGCAGCTGTAATATAAATGAAGTAATATTGGAATACACATCTCCATAATATCAGCTAATTTAATTTCTTACATACATAATTAAATGTAACTTACTCAGTAGTGGGGCATTGGGCATTTGCCGGGCCTCCTGGATCCAAAGGTTCAATTGGTCCTGCTTGAATCTCTTCAGGTCTGCATGGTGGTGATGGACCTGCTCACCAGTCCTTGGAATCCCTGTGGCACTGGTGAGATCATGAGCCAACCGGTCCCACGCCTCAGCCCTATATGCTCCCCACAGGACCTGGCCCTGCATGAGTTGGGCCTCATGATTGTGGACTAGGAGCCAGACCATGTATCTGGACTCCTCAACGCCCCACCTCTGTGCTCGAAAGCAACTACCCTCTCCTACTCCTGACATTCTGGCTGCAAGTCAGTTCTACAATTGTTTATGCTGTGTATTCCCGCCTATGGGGCTTATATATGCCGTTTTTCCCACACTTATCTGTGATTGGCCATTTTGGAATTGTATCAACTTCACACAACCTGCTTTGTCATGCTCCACTTTCTATTCATTCTTATATATTGGCTATTACTGCATTTCTAAGTACAGCTGTCGTGGCTTAGTGGTTCAGTACCTTGACTATGGTGCATGGTATCCTGGGTTCGAACCTGACCACTGCTTTTTATATTTTATGACTGTCTAGACAGGCTAGGGGGTGTGTCTGTGTAAAGGCAGTTTTGTTACAGCTTGCTCAACGTTGCCCGTCGGTTAGCTTGTTTGCGCGGTGTGCAGCTCCGGTCAAACGGGTTACGCTGGTTTACACTTCATTTGGCTGTTAGCACGCATATTACGCTCAGCTCAGCTAGGGGCACACAGTTTCAGCGTGTTAAACCACTGCTCACCTACGGGCACTCATTTTGCACCTGTTAAACCACTGCTCACCTACGGGCACTCATTTTGCACCTGTTAAACCACTGCTCACCTACGGGCAGATGCACTCACCTTGTTAAACTGTAGCTCAGCTATAGTCACATCTCGCATTTTTTATTGTTTTCTTATCTCACATTTCTTCAATATAAATGGACTATTTCATTACATTTAACATAAAATATAATTTTATATGTGTACATATTTGTCAGGGACTTGTTTCGTGCTTATTTTACTAAAAAAAAAAATTGATGTTGTGGGGGCTCGAACCATGAAAGCCTGCTTTTCAGCTGATGTCTCTACCACTACGCTATTGCTTCTTGGCTTACTTTGCATATTTAGTTCTTACATCCTTTTCCACTGACTGCTAACTGTGGCTGAGCTACGGGCATGCCCGCAAACGAGCACACTCACGGGCAAACATCTTTACGATTTAAAAAAATATATATAAGATGTTCATTTATATATTTTATGCTCATAGTCTGTGGGGGCATGTGTTGTGTTGTGTTTATTCACATTTCCATGGCCTCTGTCGTGGGTGTTTACTTTGGGCACTTTTACTCTTCGGGGGGTGTGTCCGCTTGCAGGGCTCGGCCTACGGACACGCCCCCTACTGTCTTCCACGGACCATGTTAGCCTTAGGTGTGATTCAGCATGCTCTCATGAATATGCAAAGCATGCTGACATCACTCCATTTAACTGCAGCCTCCATGTAAGAGTTATAACTCTTACACGGAGGCTTCGTGAATCCTGCCCACTGTTTCCTTTGCATACTTGGAAACCACATCAGCAATGATTTCCTGTGGAAAACAGCAATCATGTAGTTTTCCTTTGCTGAATTGCTTTTGACAAATTAATTCCTATAGTAGTTGTAAATCAAGGAGCAGTACAACAGCCATATGTATGTGTGTGTGTATGTGTGTGTGTGTGTGTGTGTGTGTGTCTGTGTGTGTGTGTGTGTGTGTGTGTGTGTGTGTGTGTGTGTGTGTGTGTGCGTGTGTGTGTGTGTTTATATATAGATATATATATATATATATGTATATATATATATATATATATATATATATATATATATATACACACACACACACACACACACACACACACACACACACACACACACACACACACAAAAAAACGACAAACTGCAAACAAAGAAACTATTAAATGTACAAACAAAAACTTCATCAGCAAAAATAAAAATTCAAAATCCACAAAGATAAATGAAACTGATATTTGAGCGTGCCTTCGTTCTTTATTGTATAAGAACTTCTTCAGAATATATATATACTTTATCTATCTATCTATCTATCTATCTATCTATCTATCTATCTATCTATGTATATTCCCTTTACATCTACCAGTAATGATATATCTGCAAACTTATTTATATTACTGTCTGTGCCTCTCATGCTCTAGCTTTCCATCAGTTTTAATTTTCTGTGGAAATTTCCACATAGCCAAAACAGATTCCCCAAGGAGAGTAGGCATCCCTTTTTCCTTTGTCTAACCGCATCTTATCTAATTATAAACCTTATATATTTCTGCAATAGATCACAGAATAACATCAATAAACTTGCATTCACCCTTTCCTTAATGGACTTTCTGAATTCATCTGACCCTAACACTGCTGCAGAACTATACACCTCTACACTGACAGACTTATAAAACTCCTATGATTATACAGACCGAAAACTAATAACTGGTTAACCTATCAGCTTAAATCTCTTCTACATCTTAGAGACAAGGAGTGGCATCCACGTCCTACAATCATAAACAGAAGGCACTACATCCAGATATGCAACCTCACCAAGTAAGAAATAAGAAATCATAAAAGTCACCTGATGAAGTCATACCAAACATCTTCACTGATAAAATCACTCAAAAACTTCTGTAAAAAGATGTACTATCTTACATGATGAAATAACCTTCCCTCCATGAATTCCATATATTCTCAGCTTTCTACCTCTGATGCCCTTTCTAATTTTGGCAACCTTCCAATCACTTTCTGTAGCCAATTTCGCATCCTTCACCCATGGTTTAATTGTTAGTGTAGCGGCAACATCATAACCCACAGAAACACTTCTACATCTTGTGTATTACATTTAATATTATGCCTAATAAGAAATATGCCATTGAAAAACATCTCCCTAAGAATCATAATCCCACCAATTCATTACACGTTTGACCCATTTCAGTTCTCTCTACCCTAGGAAAGATTCTGTAAAAATTACTTTACTTCCAACTCACTCAATACATCAACCAGTACCAACTTCTCTCTCAAAAGCAACATGGCTTTTGCTCTGGTTACAGTATATCCACAGCTATCTAGACACTCAGTGGCAACATTCTTCTTGGAATGAACAAAGGCCTAGTTACAGTAATCATTTTTACTGACCTCACCAGAGCATTTGATCTTATTAATCACTCAGTTCTCCTAGATTATCTCACTGAAATAGGTATTAGTGATTACACTCTGCCCTGGTTCAAAAACTACCTCTCTAATGGACAATTCTCAATTAATTTCAATTCATCAATCTCTTCATTAGTACCTCTGCAGAAAGGTGACCCCCTAGGATCTATTCTGGCACCTGTCTATCGACATTAACAAACTCCCTTTTGATTTACTCCATCTTCTTCCTATGCTTTATAATGACATTGTTCTAGTCTGCTCCAGCCACTCTGTCTCTCCCCTTGAACTTGATCTTCAGGCTTATTTCCAGGTCTTTATTCAGTGGGTCAGTGATAATCAATTACTGTTTAACTCCTCAAAAACAAACAAATGCATTTTGGCACTAGGCAAAGGTTCACTTCTGTCTCCAGACCACTACAAATCCACCATCATCTAAATAATACTATATTGAAAGTACTTGTTCATTCAAATACCCAGGGATATTGTTGGGGCCCTTCCTTAAATTCCAACTCCACCTGGACTAAATCTACAAAATAAATCAACTCTCTTATTCTGTGCTAATTGGATCTCACATATGGCTAACAGGATTTCACACAATCCTATCATCTTCATTACTTCATCCCCATTTGGGTCATAACATGATCTCACTCTCACTCCCCTTTCATCAAAAGTGCTCTATCCACTGCCCGCCTGCTACTTGTCCCTGTTACATTTTCCTCCCACAAACAGTCTCTGCCTTTGTTTCTTCTTGAACATAATCCATCCCTATTAAATTATAGCCATTTCTTTGCATATTCCCAGTACTTTGATAATTTTTTGCTTGAGTAGGCAGACTGTATCTAACCATTCCCTTTTGATTCAACTCAGTATAGATTCTCTCCTTATTATTTATTTGCACCCCATACATCTAAAGTCCCTGCTTTCCATTTTAATGTAAAAAAAATATCAGTCAGCAATTTAGTCCATACAGAAATGCCCCTCAGTTGCTCATTGGGCCAGTGCCCATAGTAGGGTTTCCACCCTTTCTTCTTCATATGACAATAAAATCTTGCCTCTATGATTGGAACTTCAATCACTTCATCCTGTTATCCCTCATACCATTGCACATCCTCTTTCATCATTTCTCCTCTTCTTCATCCCTGCCAACTTTTCACCTCAACTGGGACACACGTAGAAAATAGAAAGTAGATACACATAGTAGAGCATCATTTGTCTGAGCCTGCTCCCCTGCAAAAAGTCCCAAATCCATTTCAAGCTTGCCTTGCAAAGTCTGAGCCTTGTGCATCTTTTGTAGCCATTGGCCATTAATACTGATGCTGCCATCTGGCTGGGTCTGGATGTCTCTGAATTTCTCTTCTGCTTCTCCTCCATTTTGAATGCATCTTAGAATCCTTCTTCTTCTACTTCTTCCTTTCCTTCATCAACTCTTTCTCCCTCAGGTCACCTTGATCGATCCATAATCATGCTCTCCTTTTCATCTCAGGAGTCTTTAATGGTTACCTATCCCTATAGCCTTCCCTCCTACCTGCCATCCCTCTCTCCTCTCTGGAAGGGGTGTAATGTGCCACTCTTTTTGTCCCTATCAGTGTACAGACTGGTGAATCAGGCCCTGTTTTCTCCACTTCCACATCCATGTGAGAATATTTGACAGCCCCCTTTGTCTCCACAGTCAGGATATCATAGCTTGACCCTACTACTGGTTTTGTCATGCCATTTTTTGTTGTGATATCAAATATATCAACACAACTTCAGTTCCTCCCTGTCTCATTTATTTCACTATTCTTGTTATTCCATCACCAGGGACTGTTTTTTACCACCATTTTTAGTACCCCCATTGTTTCAACATAAAATGTATTAGCCTTATATCTAGTATACCATTAATGAACCGCCCCAGTTACTTGCCTTTACAATTGCTGGCTATACCAGACAACCTATAGCTCATACTGCTTTAAGTGCCATAATGTTGGACCTCACTCCACTCTGTATTGATGTATTAGTACTGAAAAATCTACCACCACATTGACTTTCACTTTTGCTATCATCAAGCCCCTGTATTAGACAGTTTGTCTTAAAATCCATTCTCTCATTTGATGGCAGTGCATTTTAACAGTTATTTGCAAAAAGAGAAATCTGTGGTATCCCTCGAAGTCTCAGAAAAAAACAGTATGCAACCTATACTGGATCCAAAACAAACCAAGAAGAAACTTTGCAGTGTGGAGGGTGTGATGTTCACTTCCTAAATTATGTTATGAACTTAGATCACTTAATAAACATCTAACTGTAAAATATAACTGTAAAATACATGCTACAAAATAATCAAATAAAAAATAGCAGGTAGTCCACAGTTGAGTTAAAATGGAATATCATTTATTGAAACACACAAACAGAGCCACCCTCTGTAACTACTCCCTTGCTCCAAAGAACCTGATTGTATATAAGGAATGTTTTGATGCTTTTCATTATACTCAACTAGGAACTTTTGTTTGTGTGTTTCAATAAAGGATATTCCATTTTTATCTCCACTGTAACTACCTACTATTTTCTCTTTGATTATTTTGGAGCACCTATTTTATAGTTACATTTTACAGTTTGACTTTTATTAAGTGAACTAAGTGCATAATATAATTTAGGAAGTGAGCATCACACCCGCCACACTGCAAAGTTTCTTCTTGGTTTGTTTTATAGTTATCTGCCTACCGTTTGTGTTTGTGTCACTATTTGGTTTTCCTACCCTGTGTGTACTCTGCATTTGTGGATTCAGAACACTACATTTCTTTGCTGGTAGATTGATGCAATCCTGCACAAATTTATTTGTGTCTCCTCTTCTGAGCCTTCTGACATTTCTAATATTCAAAAATGATCCCTTCAGGGTTTATTTACCAGGCCATCTCTTTTTGAACTCACTTTATCTAACCTAGACTTAATCTTCAAAAATTCACATGAGAGCAGAAAGAAGGGTGGAGTAAAGGGGCAGCAGCCCTGGGTGCAATATGTTAATGAAAACAATTGCCAGGTGCTAATGGTGTGGAAGTAGAGTACCAGCATTGCTTTATGAAGCTACAAGGATATCATGGCTTCATAAACTATAAATGTAACACCGATACTAGAAATGTGGTCATGGCTAAAGCACTGCACTCATTATGTAGTGATTTGACTTTAGACAGCTGCTTGTTACTTACATGGCAAGCAATCGCTAAAAATTTCATGTCAGAAGGGCTTTTTTTTTTCTTCAACTTTGAGAAGATTTTTTTTCCTTCACTGTTTGAAGGCGTGCCAGTTCTGAGTTCAGGGAAATGTACATGGGCCCAGATGACCTACCTGTGATTCTTTTGCACTCATATCTCTGCTTGTTTCCTGGTTACATTAAGTTCCATTACTGCACCAATATTTTTGTGAAAGTTTCTTAATTTCCATTGTAATGTACTCCAGTATGACCTGCATATCCATCCATATCCCCATTTACCCATTTTTGAATATGGGGTTAGGGTGTCACTTCAACAGTGGCAATCATTTAGAGCCAAGATTTACACTGCTGGGTTGCTAGCCCCACTATAGTAGTATCTAGTTTCATTATGTTATGTTATATATGCCCTCTTGTTTTTGCCATTTTGCCCACATTCTTCCTTGAGCACTCTGCACTATAGTATAAGCAAATAATAAATTGTGTTCTTGTAATATCCTCTTGCAGTCTGGCCCCTTCTTACTTTGCATGCATTTTCTCTATACCTGCATACATTTTTTCCCTCTTTAGTTTCCACAAGTGAATCACTGCACTTTTATCCGATTCTCTTCTCTGGCCTCTTCACTCCCCCTTCTCTCTGGATAAAATAATGATATTAATAATTCTTTAGTGCTTCTACCACTTTTTATTTGTGTTTTTTTTTTTAATCTTTATACTTTTTGGACTCACCTCTGCCAACCATCAAGACTCCTAGTTGGATTATAGGTTAAGAGCCATCTGGGAGGGACATCATTTAGACAACCATATGGGTTGCTTATATCTCTGTCAGCATGATAGCAACAAATGCATTTATTATTTAACTTATCTTGTGCCTTGGGTGAGGGACATATGACCCACAACACTACTGGGTTACAACACTTTTTCCCTACTTGGGTAATGAAGCTTCCTACCTATTAGAAATTCCATCTATACATTTGGAGCAAGCTTTTATTGTTCCTGCCACTAAATCACTTTTTATATGCTAGTAAATTTTTTAGCAGACAGTTCACTACAGGGTGTTGAGTTGTCTTTAAATCCACAGTGCTCTCTTCCTATCAACACATACCATTCATCTTCATTTCACCCCCTTACTCCTTTGATTGCACGCATTAGCACTTTGTTTTCCCCTTAAACTCCTTCCCGCCACTCAGTCACCACTCACTGTCCACTACAGTTGTTGCCATCTCTGCTGCTCACCCTTACAGCTGATATTTCCTCATCTGCCACCTCTGTGTTTTTCAAACATTTTATAAGTGTACAGCCTACTTTCTTAAGTGTGCATTTCCTTGGGTATTTCTACAGATACACCCCATCCCCGACTGCGAAAGTTTTTTATATTGGTATGGTATAGCTAAGTGAACTATTTACATTTAAAGACACTGCATCTTTATTTGAAAGGTAATACTTCACTGTCCTATTAACAGTGGATATCAATTTGCAATATTGAAATGTGTTGCTCCTGTACAGGTAGAACATCATAAGTTTAAAAGGCTAGCTTACAAAATAATAGCCCTATTATATCAGCCCTCTGGAAGATGCTGTAGGTTAGAATTATTATGAGACTGGCTGCTCATGTTCTGGGTGTCATTAAAACCTTTGAGACTAAGCCTCATATTTTAGCAATGGCTATAAGTAGCTATACATTTTATTGACTCTGGTAAATATCTTCCTGTGTCAAGGAAGAGGACTCAAGGAAACAAGAACAAGAAAAACTAATATATTAAATTTTAAGTACGTGAAGTGCATATTGTGGGGGTCTTTAACCTTATGCATGAATCCCAACATTCTAGTGTGGATAGCCATTCCAGAAGATGTGCTGTTGTAAAACAGTTTAAACTATGGCCTAACTGTTAAATGTAAGAAGTGTGGGGAACAGGGAAGCATCGAATATTAATCTTTTCTACTGACTACAGAGCATCATATGGTAATTATATGTGTGTATTGGCAAATTATATATCTATATCAGATCATTGTACATGACAGTCTAGTGGAACATAAGCTTGCCTACATAATGCTCTCCTGTCATCAAACAATATTCAAATACACCCTTTCTATTAGGTAAACATTTCAAGTGTCAGGACCCAATACAGTGAGCCCCAAGATGCAGAGACTGAATGACCAAAAGAACGGACTTTCATATACTAAGTCCGAGATGACATTTCTCAGAATATTCCCTCTTCTCTGAGTTATGATGATTTTAAGGTTTTAAGGAGAACAATTTTCAAGATTCACCATTCTCCATGTTTTTGGTCTTTTGTTTTTTTTTTTTCTTTGGCTTTTTGGGACTTGACACTCAGCATTTCAAGTGCTGGCATTTCAATAGGAATACCCGTGTCAATAAAATGACATCCAGTCCAGAGCCTTTCCAGTGGATTTGTTAGTATTCTAAAAAATAAGATGTACCTAGAATGAAAACAATGTACTAAAAGAATTCTCTCAACACACCAATATATATGATAGCCTATGCAGTAAGGGATGGTTTAATAAAGATGTTTCTTGTTTAAAAAGGCAGAAATTGAATAATTTATGTAATATTGCTTAGGTTATATGATATATAGCAATATATGTGAAGTATAATGTTTGTTATATTAATATAGTTTGATTACTTTTATATGAATGTAAATTTGCCTATGTCACAAGTGATAATTCAATAAAAGTGTTTAAAAAAAATACCAATATAGTCTGATGATTCTATAGGGTTCTTATACATATTGTGTGTGCACCAAGGTTTAGTCGTAGATCAAGGCACAGATAAGGAATCTATGAAATAGCTTTATAGTTTGTCTGGGTGTTTGAAAATAGCAAATATTCACACTCTGAAACAAGAACCACTATATTAATGCAGAAAGTATTATATAGTGGCATACAAAACTAAATGGAAAAATGGGGTTTGTAAGTAAATGCACCAGATGCAGATGGGTTTTTTGCAGGCAACAAGTTTGATGGTGTCTTTAAATAGCAATTGCTTTTCAGTACAGCAAACCGACACTATTAACTGGTTTTATTGTTGACAGAGATGGTAGCTAAAGGCCTTATCTGCATTATTGCTTGAGTGTTTGGGCATCCAGTAGATATCTGTTTCAAGTCATTACAGTTTTTACTGCTGTATGTAGGGTTACTGGGTTTGCATGCTGAGCATGTAGCTTTATATACAGAAGTTGATTTACAAGTCATCTGGCTATACAATAGTTTATTTCATAAAGCAGATTAGCTTTGTTCATTTTTACAGGTTTTCATATATGTCAGTAAATGACAATGTTGTATTTATTACAGTTTCTTTAATTTTTGGTGCATTCATCATGGCACAAGTATTTCTATGCAGCTTTAGTAGTGTTAGTACCACCACAAGTCTCCCCCACAAAAAAAGGCTTGTAGCCTAGTGGGAGTAACCTGATTAATAAAGGCTAGATAGATAGACAAATAGACAGATAGATCAACAAATTATATATTTGTTTAAATAACTCTTTTAGAAATTGTTTCATCAGAATAGTTCATTTTACAGCTAAGTGTATCAGATATTAAACTTCTCTATAAAACAGGAATAGCGTCAACATTTGTGGGCCTATATAAATGAATACAGGGAAATGTAGCTCTTACTAGTATGATCAGTCATGCAGTCATTTTGTTAATGCAACCTTCAGAATGATAATCAGGTGAACATACCTGTGGTGACAGGGACAGTTTTGTATGCCATTAATAACAAGCATACTATTCTGCTGCACAGATAAACTGATTTTCAATGAGTTGCAGATGCAGAATAGAAGCAAAATCCCAGAAGTAAAGAAGAAAATAACCAAGTACTACAGGAGAGTTTTAAGAGGAAAATATAAAGTATTAATAAATAATCATAAGAACCACTATATTCTTAGAACCAACTAAAGGGTAAGAAATGATACTGGAATGGTAAGTATACAAAACTGCAGAATGGAACATGAAAAATTAAATATAAAATAATTGGATAACCAATAGAAGTGTGAACTAAAAACAGGGAAAGAAGGAGTCAAAAGCTGTTTGTCAGGAAAAAAGTAACTTGAAGGTAGAGGTTACCACAAAAAGGGAAATGGATTCAAAACAAGAAAGCAGATGTGTGTGGTAAAGAATTATTACATCAACTGGAACGTTGTCACATAGATGTTTGAAGAAAGACAGCACTCCACGAGAGATGAACTTACTATATATTTTATCAAAAGTTATATGCCGTGCAGAGGAATTTAATTAATTTTTTTCTTTTATTTTGTCAGACATAGATGTGGAATAATAATTACTGAACTTATTTTGAAAAAAAGTTTTGGCCGAGATTTTTCAGGTTAGACCAAGTTAACTTTGATTTTGTCAAAAGAGTGATGGTATGAAGCAAACTAGATGCTTAAGAATGAATCTGACTATTATTTGTACACATTAGTGAGAAGAGAAATGGAAAATGATTGACATTTAGTGTAAGTACAGCTAAACCTCAGTCAATAAAGAATATGAGAATCTTAGAGAAATTATGAACAATTTTCCTTGGGGTGCTATATGCCAAATGGTGAAAAATAGAGTATGTAGGAAGCCCAGATTATGCCTGATTCCAAATGCTTATACAAGGAAGCCTTTAAAATGAAAACAATAAATAAACTGGAGTATCCACTAATTTGTAATTTATTTGGATATGGGTGACAGTTGTGGTAAAATGTATTAAGATAATACATAAATATTGAGGATTTAAAATGGAAAAAGTCCTTTTTCAATCTTAATTGATGCATAAGATTTCATTTGATCCTTTTTAGTCATTTTTTGCAGAGAAGTCAAGCCCCCTACACCACCCAATGTGGGGGCAAGTCATCCATGACCCCAAACTATTATATACCAATTCTACAGTCACACCAACTTGAAAAGGGGAGAAATCTCCCAAAACCAAGTGAGCATTGCTAGCACTCACTTAAAAACTACACCAGCAATGATTTCTTAGGGGAAACAGTTGGCATCATGTCATTTGTATTTTGTTTCCTGAATGCTGCTGAGGTTTGAACGTGTGTAGATAGCCACACAATGCTTAGGAATGTGTCGTATGGAATAAAACATTAGTGGGCTTCTGGGAAATATTGAAGAACATATTCAAAACAAATTTATTCAAATGGTATATAGCATATGGGGAATAAGTGAAAATGTGGCAAAAGTAGGCACATTTTACTTACTAGAAGATTTGAACAGGTAGACATGTTAATTGTCAGATTAAATGTTGGCTAATCAACAAGTCTTCACAGAAGTACAGGATTACTTGTAGAAATGGGAAGCAACTGAAACTTAGGAATAAGTAGAAATGAGACCAACTAAAGAGGACTTTTTATATTTTTTCTTTTTCTACTTACATTAATGTTTACCTGACTGCATCAAACACTAAGTAAAATTTGTTTAGCTGGAGAAAATCTTTAAATGCAAGGGAAGAACATGCAACACTGCATACAAAGAATGACTACAGGTCTAGGCTGAACCCCAGACCCTGGAGCTGTATGACAGGATTGTTGCTTCACAGAAATAATATATCTGATATTTTAATTTTATTTTGTATAAACATATGCACTTATTTATTTATTGCATTTCTTGAACCAGGAACGTCTAAATGGGCAGAGTCCCCTTTTCAGTGGTGGCCTGGGGAGAAAAGCTCTAAATGATACATATTATAGCTTTATCTATAGTGTAGAAAAAAATAGCATTTTACAAGTGTATATGGAGTCTAGTAAATAAAGACATCTTGTAAAAGTTTATGCTTTATATAGAAAAGCCAAAAAGTCTACATTATGGAGTCATTGCAGATAGTACAATAAGGCATGGCTACAGATTATTGTTTTGAGCAAAGTAAGATTTTTGAGCCTAATTCAATATAAAGGCATAACATTTTCAGTGGACCAGTAGCATTGTACACAGTAAGCAGTTTCATAATAAAGATATTAAATGAGCATAAAGTTGCAAAAACATACCATCCCTTAATGATCTAGTTTTTTTTTTTTTTTTTGCTAGTCAGCAGCTGGTATAGTAAATTATAGATCAATTGAAGATGGAGAAAGACTAGAAAAGACTGAAGGCATGAAGGAAGAGGAAATGGAGGGGGAAAGAAGATTCTAGAGTTGAAAGTAAGAAATATGAAGTAAACAGGAAAGTATGGGGGGTAGTAGTTAGCTATGGTGAGTGGGTGAGAGTATAGAGAACAAGGGTTGTGAGAAATTGATAAAAAAAAATAGTTGAAGGGTAGGAAGAAGTATGGAATTATGAGTTAGCCTATGGGTACTTTCCAAAATCAGTGCAGGGGCAAAGCCAGGGATTCTGCAGGTGTGACTTTAGCTTCTGTTTAAAATATTTGGGATGTTGTTCTGTTTTTAGAGACAGAGGTATAGGGGTCTATGCTTTGGTGACACAGATTAAGAACAGACTGCCACCAGCTGTACTCCTGGCTTTAGTTACATGGAGCAGCAGCATTTGGGTTGAGGGACGGAGTCTAGTTAGTTTGCATTGCAGCATTAGAGTTGACAGAAATGGACAGTTTGTAGATTTATAAATGAAGTTATGAGTAGTCGCAAGTTTGGAGTAGGATAGTAAGTGTGGAAGTTCAAACCAGTTTAGTTCTCCAAGTGCTCATGTGGGATTGTTATGGGTGATTTACTACAAACTTTGCTACTTTTTGATAAGATTGTTCGAGCTTTGAAAGCTAAAAAAATTGTACGCTGGTGAAAATAGGAGCTGAGTAGTGAAATGTTGGGAGTAGTAAGGTAGCAGTTAAGTGTTTTCTGGTTTGGTCAGTGGAGCAAAATTGTGACTATATATAAGGAACCAAATTTCTGGTGAGTTTTCATTAACCGTACGTTGGATGTTGTGATCAGATTTTAAGCTATTGGCAGTGCAGTTGCAAAGCAGCTTAGTATGTGGGATGATTTCAATTTTAGTGTTATTTACTGAAAGAATATCAATGGAGGGTTTCTGGGCTGATAGGTCCCTTGGAGTAAAGAGAACAAGTTTGTTTTTTTTGGGGGGGGGTGGGGGTAAGAAAAAGTTGTTAGTTAGTTAGCCAGGCTTCAATGGATACGGATTATTGAGTGATTTTTTGCAGGATGTTAATGTCTGGGACACTACATATTTGGATGAAGTCATCAGGGAACTGAATTAACGTGGCTTATTTGGAGGCATCTTTGAGGTTATTAATAAAGATGTTGAAAAGAGTGGGACCAAGAATGGTCCCTTTGGGGATGCCTGTGGAGACTGGGAGGAAAAGAGAAAAGTCTTTGTGCCATTTTGCAACCTGTGATCTGATAGCAAGACAGCTATTAAACTATATTGTAGCTGTTTCATCAAATCTTAGAGTTGAGAGTTTTTGTAGGAGGATGGGGGTGTGACACTGTCTAGAGGGCATTGGAAAGTTATAGAAAGAGGGCAGATACTAGCCTTCTTTCAGTGCTATGGGTATTTACAATGTTAGTAAAATGTAGAAGGGTGAAGTAGTGCTATGATGGTGCAGAAGCCATGTTGGGAGGGGTGAGGGAGGCTATTTTGGCAAGGTGTTGAGACAGCTGGTATTGAATGCATTTTTCCAGAATTTTAGATAAGGTGGTCAGAATAGCATCATGGTGGTAGTTACTAAGGTCAGTGTGATTTCCACCTTTATGTACTGAGAGGATATAACTTTTTTTCTTATAGTGTTGGGATGTATGCTTCTGTGAAAGAGTGGCTTATGAATATGGAAAAGGCTATAGATCCTCAGCAGCCATTTGTAGATATTTGTCAGGGAGATTGTCAGGTGTTAGGGTGTTGGGTTTTAGTTTTATTAGAACTTTTTTAATGGTTGAGTAGAAACTGGTTGAAATGAGAAGGTTGCAAAGTTACAGGTGTTGCCAGGGATGGAGGGGCTGATGGGAGTGTGTGGTGTTTGATTTGAGATGTGACCGAGTTTCTGAAGTGCACATTAAAGAGAGCGGCAGTGCTTTCTGTGTTGTTTGGCACTGTTGGGTCAGGTTAGGTGGCATGGCCTAGTTTGAAGATTTTGTTAATAGCTAACCAGATTGCCTTTGGCTTTTGAATGCTTTTGGACTGTAGATTAGAGTAGGAGTTATTTATGTATTTTTATTTGATCTTTAGTGTGATTGCTGAGTTGCCAAACTATTTATATGCTGTTTTGTGTTTTATTTTTGATCCAGGAATTCCAGGCCTTTTTTCTGATTTGAATTAAATGTTTTGTGGTTCTGGTCAACTAAAGGCCTGGTATGGCTTTTACATGTTTTGTTCTGAGGCAGGCAAAACTTCTTTAGAATATTAAGGAAGGTTCGGGCGAATTCTGCAGCAGCATCATGTAAGGGGAGATACTTTAGATGTTGCCAGTTGCAACATTGTAAGTTCTGAAAAAAAAAATCTTTATTTTTGGAAGTAGAAGAGATAGAGTACTTCATTAAAGGGGTCTGGTTTGGAAGTGTGGTTGTGAGCTCTGATGACACAGATTGGAAGGTGGTCACTTAGAGCACCAGAGAGTGAGAGAGACATAGGAGAATATGTTGTCAGGGGAGAAGGTGAGTATTCGATCAAGTATTGAACTTTTGCTGCTGTTGTTTATGTAGCAAGTGGGAGAGGTAATTAGTCGGGTGAGGGCATAGAGATTGATAGCATTTTGAGGATATTCACAATTGACAGCCAGTGGGATATTAGAAATGACCCGTGACATAAATTTGTTAGCTGTGCTGATGCTTTTTCCATGAGGGATATACATTCCTTTTATGGATAGGGTTTTCAGCAGGTTTAGGTTGGGACTGGGCGAGGGGAAAGGGTAAGTTGCAGAGTATTTTATATAAGATGGCTGCACATCCTACTTTTTTGTTTTGTCTTTCTACCCTTAATATGTTGTAAAGGGGTAGTAGTATTTCTTCATCTTTAATATGGGGCTTTAGCCAAGTTTCTGTAATTATTAGTCTGTCAGGAGAGTGTTGGGCTATTCATGCATGTTGCTCAGTTGCTCCAGATCTTCAGCTGGAAAATTTACAATGAGGATGTTTTGGCAGTTGAGAGAGGTGTATTTGGTTTTCGCTTAGTGGTGGAGCTGACAGTGGTTGGTCCTGGACTGGGGTGAATGTCACAATCTAATATTAATTTGATCAGATATGGGATGTATATTAAGGGCATACATCACAGAAATTCAAATTAAAATACAACTATAGAGGACAAAGTATGGAATGATGGAACACCACTGAAAGAAATTGCATGTGGTTTTCTGCAATATATATTCTGTATCACCATATTGCTGATATAAAATGACAGTGAATACTTAGCATTAAAGATATGATCATAGAGGCATATAATTAATTTGGTTGTTGTTGTGTCTTTCGGCTTTTCCCGGTTAGGGGTCGCCACAATGGAACTCCGGTCTGCTAATAATTGGCAGTAGATTTTTACGTGCCGAGTTGCGAGCCCTGACGCACAACCTTCAACAAAGGTACGCCCATTCATGCATGTCTCCACACAGAAGACGCTCTAGCTGAGAATCAAATATTACAACATCTTAATGTGAGGCGACAACGCTACCGCAGCACCACCACCGCAGTCTATATGACTAATTTGGTACACGACACAAATACAGCAATTTATTAGTCACTTGATAAATAAAAGCATAATTTTAACCAACAAACTCCAAAGCTCACAGATATACCAGATTTTTTTAATATTTATTTATTTGTTTCACTGTTTATTTATTTTGCTCCTTGGCAGTTTTCTTATGGCAAGCAGTGTGTTCTAAACATACAAACATTCCAAACTGTGGAGGGTGAGAGTCTTTCTTTTATATTGCTTCATTTTTTTGCCACAGTCATTATGGTATGTAGCATAATTATATTAGGACTGAAAAATATTTTTCAAGGGCAGAGAGCTGATTTCACGATGATTACATCATCAGATCAAAAAGCTGTTAATAAACTCTGTACCCATCTACAGTTCTGCAGGCACTCATATGTGATGTGTATCATGTACCTTTGTGCAGTGTGTTTCATCTGATGTCCAAAAATTCAACTAGGAGAGCTTATCTGCTGTCACCCGATCCTCATGTAGCATTTTCCAAGCAAACACTATGCCATATGAGATTCATAATAAGAGTATCTAAGCATGTGTGATAAACAGTTCCAAGTTGGATAACCTTTTTATTTTAGTTGATACATTTATTTGACAGACTACTTCATATCTCTTTTATTTTTTTCCATAGGAAATATGACAAGCCAGAAGAGTTAAATGAGCCATGTTAAATTTTCACCAGGGTATGAATACATTGTGGAGCAATAGCTTTATTCTGATCTGGAATAGACTGCACTTAGAAGAGTCTATAATGTCAAAGCTAATAGGAATAATAATAAAGACTCTGCTGTAGCTGATATTCATGCATTAACTAAGCTATATTTATAACTGAAACAAAAAAATAATGGCCTGGCACTTAATCCCTTTGGGCATTAGATTTTGACTGTTGATTAATAAAAAGACCTACATAATCTTGCATAAATAATATTAAAACCCCATTATTTTAAGGAATAAATTATATTAATCAGTTTCTCAAAGCATATTATTACAGTATCTACAAATGGACATTAATCTGCATGAATGTTTCAGTCTGTGACAGCTGAGTATACAGTATAGTAATGCCCCTTTTCATGCATCTTGAACTATTCTGAAAACATTTAAGGAAAAAGCGTATCTGGTTTTGCAAATGGCTATGTGGGACCCATCCAACTAATATAAAATATGTCTAATTAATTATGGTATGCCTTCTGCATGGATTTTGCATTTCCTACCTGTGTTTACATGAGTTTTGTCTCAGCACTGTGGTTTTCTCCCCCATCTCAAATATATGTAGTAAGTGGATTAGCAACTCTGCATTGTCTATAGATGTGTGTGCATGTATGTGGGAATGAAATGCATCTTAATACTACATACATGAGAAAAACAGAAAGTTATGTGCCTAAACCTTGTTTTACTATAAATCTTCATAGAAGTTCTATATTGACAATAACTGCATTTACAGTATATGTTGCAATAACTAGACCATTCTAGGCCTTTTTTCACATCGGTTAGGATATTTTATTTTTGATAACTTCTGATTATGACATTCTGAACAAAACAGTAACTCTGAGAATTACTATGAACCTGTAATAAGTAATGACTGTTATGCTTTATGTGCACCCTTATTTAAGAGTGAAAATCTCTGTAACATGCTTGCTTATTAATTTATTTAATCTATTGGCCGGTATTGATAGTTGCTTGCGCAAATGTGATAGGGGTATTCCTGATGCTTATTCAATGAATGAGTATAGCAAAGGTGAGATTCATAGAGGCCATTTACACTAATGCAAAAGGCTTTAAAAATAATGAGATGCAAATGAGAAATGTTGTAAAGAGTAGTATGCTAACAAGGCATTTTTGCAATTCTTAGTCTGACATCCCTGCGGAATGCACATCCATTGTTAAAAGTGATGCTTCACCTTTGATATTGGAGTTGCAATCCGTAAACTTGTTTGTCTAAGTATGGACAAGCACTTCCCTGACACTCAAATAAATTATTCCACCAAGCAACCTCTTCATTACCAAAGTGAAACATTCACCCAAGTGACCCCTTCAGTAAAATGTTTAGCTATGCGCAGTGATATGTTGAGGTATGCACAAGTACCAAAACAAAGCATGCACTGAAGTGACCCCCCTCTCTTCAGTAAAATATCCCGGTATGCCAAGCACCAAAATGAAACATTCAGCCAAGCAACCCCTTCAGTAAAATGTCTAGGTATGCATAAGCACCAAAATTAATCATCACCTAAGTGATCCCTTCAGTAAAATGTCCAGGTGTGCACAATGAAACAATCATCCAAGTATCCCTTTCAGTGGTATTTGCAGGTATGTACAAGCACCAAAATGAAACATTCATCAAAGCAACCCCTTCAGTAAAATTTCCAGGTATACACATGCACCAAGATGAAGCATTCACTCAAGTGAGCCCTTTATTAAAATGTCAGGTGCACAAGCACCATAATGAAACAATCACCAAAGTGGGCATTTTAGTGATATGTCCAGATATGCAAAAGCACATTCACCCAAGTGACCCCTTCAGTAAAATGTTTAGGTATGCACAGTGATATGTTGAGGTATGCACAAGTACCAAAACAAAGCATGCACTGAAGTGACCCCCCCTCTTCAGTAAAATATCACGGTATGCCAAGCACCAAAATGAAATATTCAACCAAGCAACCCCTTCGATAAAATGTTCAGGTATGCACAAGCACCAAAATGAATCAGTCACCCAAGCTATCCCTTCAGTAAAATGTCCAGGTGTACACAATGAAACAATCACCCAAGTAACCCCTTCAGTGATATTTCCAGGTATGTACAACCACCAAAATGAAACATCCTTCAAAGCAAACCCTTCAGTAAAATGTCCAGGTATGCACAAATACCAAATTATCTCTCTTCACATCTTTGTATTCTCCTGGAAAACTTCTGCTTACCGGCATAAGCTCAGGGCTATTTACATGCTTAGTATGCTAATTACCACATTATATATTCATGTCAATGAATCATACTTTTATGCAAATGTCAATGGCCCCTTATTGACATTATTAGCTGTCTCCCCTATTACTTATGCATTAAACATGTTACACTTTTGTGATAAGGGACTGTTTACAACTACTCACATGTCCAAATTCATGCCAAAAGTCTGAGATTTGCATAACCATGTGCACTGCTCTTCATGGATCACTGAAATGAAAATGTGAAGCTCTGGACTATGAATATCAGCCTCACTCGTCTACATTCATCCCATAATGGAGATTTTCATGTTGACTATGCTACTACAATTCTTATCTTGGATAATCTAATTATTATCTTATCATTTTGAATAAACTGGCCAGATTGTAAGGCTTCCACTCAGCATCCTCAAAGCGTTCTCTCACCATATAAGAAAACATACCCTACTGATTATTCTCAGACAATTGAATGCTGTAAACACTTCTTGACTCTGCTCTTACAGTTCTCTATTACACTATATAGGTTCTTATAACTGTTGCTTACATTATGTCCATCTGAGATACTTAGTACTTATCTCTGGTCTCAATTGTTCCTACAAAAGTCTGCCATTAAGGAAATATTGGCACACCATTCTTACTTTATTCTTCTTTAACTCTCAAAACATAACAAAACAGTTAACATGTCTGTGATGTGGCTAACTCACCACTGTCAACCAATTAATACGTGATGTGGATAGCCCACCACTGCCACCGATTAATATGTGATGCCCCTGCACTGGCCGAGTAATCAAGGATCCTTAGTCCTCACCACTGGAAACAGTGAGGGACGTACACAATGGGAGGATGACAAGTACACACACATTAAAATACAATTTCCCTTAAGAGCACACAGAGATCACTGGCAGTCTGTGGATGGTTTCTACCTCTTTCTGAAGATCCCCAATAAGACTCCCCACTGGCACAGCTATAGGGTTAAGATCTCAGTTGAGAGGCAAACCAAGACTTCTAGCACCCTCTCTGTCTACTCAGTGCTTTGTGTCCCTGCCCAAGTAGCTGACATACACACACTTTGAGATTTGATTTACACACACACACACACACACACACACACACACACACACACACACACACACACCTGGGGAAGGCTGGCACAGGTTTACTAGCTATGCCCCCTTCTGCCCAGACTATAAGGTAGTTATCACTGCCACCAACCCCTCCTTATCAGCTACTAGAAGGCCATTGCAAAGGGTGACTAATCCTACTGTGTAATGTTACTATTAGCCAAATGGTAAGTGTGACCAAGGCTTGCAAGGCTATTTAGGACTAGCCTGTATAGTGTCACCAAATACATATGGAAGTACTCTAAGAGCTCAAATATGCCTCATGAATATCAGCCACAAAGATAGGTTTAAATATATTTAATAATAAATAATAAAAGAACAAGAAAATACTCAGAAAACAAACACAGTTACTTCAGAGTTCTAAATCACAGGAAATATTTTAAGACAACAATGCAAGACAGTCTCAAATAAATACAAAAAACATCTAAACTAATCTTTACTATATTCCTTTCTATATTTAAAATATACTATGCCCTAAATAGCTTACTTACAGTGCAACACACAGGCAGAAGTGCTGAATGGATGGTTCTAGGTCTAAGAAAAGATACAAAATGGCAAAATCTTTTTCTGAGAGAGTTCTTAAATTAATATCAGACATTAATGCTGGGTCATCTTGGATGACATCACTCTTTGTCACCTGCCTTCAGTTCCCAGGCTAACAGAAACTAGCATCTCTGTGCTAAAATACACCTCTCAGATATTTGCTGAGAACTGAAAATTGTAAAACAATTAAACACGTTTAAATTTTAGACCTAGTAATTACTTCTCTCCAACACAATATAAAAACCTTTAGCTCTAGACAGTGTGTCTGCTTCACTGAGAGATAACACAATTATAAAACACTTTAATTTCAACTTATTTTCTTAAAGTTTTGTAAGTTAACTCTGTATGTTCCAGCTTCTACTATTAAAACATACATTTGCACAGGTATATAGTTTATATACATTTCTGTTCTTTTCCATTAGGGTACACTGTGGACACATCCTTGAAGCTTAGTACTGTTCAACACACACTGCTACACCAGTAGTTTAATATACACATAACATATAGTTCTCTTACATTTGTAAGACAAGTATATGAATCATGTTGATATTCACAAATGTCATATGATTATTTACAAAATTCCAGATAGCTGGGCTGGCAGCGTCGCAATGTCAATCCAAAATGCCACAGCTATTATCAAACATTTTATCTGCTTCACTCATCAGAAAATCAATAAGCGAACCAGGTCTTACATATCTTTCTTCTTACTGCAAATGCCCAGAAGACAAATATGCCATCTCCTTTGTTTTAAATCTTGACAATTAAAGTAAATTACTCACAGACAGCATAAGGCAACCTCCAATGACCTTTAATTTCCAACATACTGGTCAAAAACTGCAGTGTTCCCCATCTGGTCCACTGAACATCATAGATCTTCATACTTATAATATCTTCCAAAATGCTTACCCGGTCCACTACTAACTGAATACTTATTTCTTAACGTTATTTCTATGCTCCACACAACATGTATCCCTTTCTGTGCTATTAACACTCTCAGTAATGTTAATAATTATCACATAGGATCATACCTGCAGAGAATGATACTAGGCTATTGGCCCAGAGGCCCTTATAATTCTAGCCAAGAATTTTACCCATGTTCCCACAAAGTCAGCACCTGTTTCCCCTGTCCAGCAGGGACACAGGTGGGATCCCAGGGTGTATTTTCTGTTTCCCATCCAGTCATCCAGGTTCCTCTTAAAGAGGGATAGTGAGGTATTTTGCATGACATGGAGAGGAGTCTATTCCACAGATTGGGGGAGTCTTTGGGATACAAATCTATCCCACCAATAAGTTCTATTAATGTCACAGACCTGGCTGAGGCCTTGAGTACAGGTTGCGTGAGTGACGTTTGACTTACGGATATGCAGCAACTCTGTCAAGACTGGTCTTGAGACAGCCTTGTATGCCAGACACAGGTCACCTCTGAACAGTATGTACAATACTGAGTAGAGGGACAGGGCTTTTAGCCTATCTGTATAGGCTAGGTGTTTGAAATCCTGGATTTTCCTTGTCAGGAACCTCTGTGGTCTCTCCAGCTGCTGCATGTGCTTGTCAAGGTACATGCCGAAGAAGGCATTGTACTCAATAATGGGTCTGATAAGGGAGGAGTACAGGGATGTTACGACCTTCTTGTTACTGGATGAAATACCTTTACTTATGAGGTGGGCCATGTAGAAAGTCTTGTACAATAGAGGCAATGTGGTGGTCAAAAGTCAGGTCCTGGGTGCCCAAGTCCCTCACAGCTGATTGTGTGCTTAGTACAGTGTTATTAATGTGATAATTAGTGGGGATGCCATTTTCCCCAAAGGGGATAATGATGCATTTCTTGGCATTCAGTTTGAGGCCATGCTTCTGACACTAGTTATTAGTCTGGGTAAGGCCCTCTTGGAGGATGTTGACATTACTAGGGGAATTTAAGAAAGCATCCAGCTTGCAGTCATCTGCAAACTTGGTCAGCCACAGACCACTGGTTTTGGCTTGCACCTCAGAAAAGTATATCCCAAACAGTTGAGGCCCCAAGACCAATCCTTGAGGTACACTGCTCATTAAAGGTCTACTACTAGAGGTGGCTTCCCCTATTTTGACTGAATGGATTCTATCAGTGAGCCTGTTAGCTACCCATCAGGTTACATATAGGTTGATGTCCAGCTGGGAGAGTTTATCTATTATGCCTGAGTGGGGAATAGTGTCAAAGGCTTTGGCTAAGTCAAGATAGGTGGTGTGCACTGTCTTACCCTGGTCCATGGCTTTGGTGACTGTTTCAAAGAAGATGACAGTTTAACAGGCATGATCTACCTTTGACAAAACCAAACTCTGTGGGGTCAAGCATTCGGAGGTTGCGAATGTCCTTCTTTATAATTTTCATGATAATGCATTCCATGGCCTTGCAGATCAGGCTAGTTAGGCTGATGGGCCTATAATTGCCTGGGTCAGTAGACACTCCACCTTTGTGTAGAGAGATGACAGTGGCTGCTCTCCATTCTGCTGGGATGAAGCTGGTTCTCAGGCTTTGGTTGAATAGGGTGCCTAATGGTGCTTAGAGCTCATGCCTGAGTTCATGTAGGATACAATCAGGGATGTTGCCAGGTCCCATGGAGGCTCTATTTTTTGCCTTTGAGAGGCATTAAAGACCTGCTCTCTGGTGATGAAGATGGGGATGTCTTTGTTTACTGATTGGGGGACGGGAAGGTGAAGTTTTCACTGAACCTGTCTGCCACCAGATTGTTTATACCAGGTTGGTTATATCTACGGCATTTGTGTATGTGGTGTTCTTGACCACCAGTTTAGAGCAGATTTGTGTGTTACCTTTGAGATTGTGGATCTATGTGAAGAAAGCCTTGTGATTGTCCTTATTGGATGTGGGGAATTTGGACTCAAAGTTAGCCTTAGAGCATTTCATCAGTGACCTTATTTGCTTGTTCACACAAAAGAGAGATTGCTTCCAACTTAGCACCTGCATCTTCCAGGGCGAGATATACTTGCAATGAGTGCAGTTTCATGTTAAGACTCCTAGCATTTAGCACCATGACCTTTAAATTTTGTTTAGAAGAATTTTTCACATTGGTAATTTTGCCCTCATGACTTTGCCAAAAAAAAGGCACTATGGGGGGCAAAAGCCACCTAAAGCCCAGGAGAGACAGATGAAGGACATCTCTAGCAGAGCATTGTGTTCTGTCAATCATGTCCTCCCAGGCTATCAGGTACTGGATCCCCTTAGAATAACAACAGAAACTAAGCCAATTGTTAAAGTCAATAATTTTCTGTTTGTATTGAGGAATCATTCTGGGTGATGGTAGGATGCTGCTTAAGGCTAGGGACATACCTGACTGGGACACATATTCAGTGAGCTCAATCATGTCTCTCTGCATATAGTCCAGAGAGGTATGTCTCAAGTCATTTACACCAACATGGACTATGACAGAGTCATAACAGTACCTGTTGTTGAGAGACTTGAATGTGTGCATGATATGGTGGATTCTAGCACCTGACAAGCAACTTTCCATGACTTTCTCCTTGTCTAGCCTGGTGAGAGGCACATCTGTGTGTCTCACGATAAAGTCTCCTCTGACTAATATGTTGGGTTTATGGCTAGGCCTTAGAGGCTGTGAGACACAGGAATGTGTACTATGTGTGGTGCTTGGTGCTGTGGGTTGTGATGTGGGTGTGTATTTTGGCCTTGGAGGTCTCTTTTCTTTAGGTATTTTTTTGAGAGCCTCCGCATATGTGAGAGTGTGTTGTACAGGTGTGGATGGTGGTAGAGGTGTGGTGTTAGTAGTGTTGTGAAGACAACCTTTTCAGTGCCAGATGTACTAGCTTGTGATTGAGACAGAAATGATTCTAGGTTCTTAATGTAATTGCATCTCTCACATATTGTGTTCCTAGGTGGTAGTAGTAGAGGGTTGTCTGTGTACATGAGGCAGTTGCTACACTGTCTCAGGATGCCCATATCAACCAGACTAGCAGGAAAACTTGTCCATCCATGGTTGTCAGATTCTGTGGAAGAGAGGTCAGAGATAGTAAGTAGAGTGGGCACTATCTGAAGAGAGTAACTATAGGTGTGAGTAGAGCTGGATAAAATCAATGCAGCAGCTGCAAGGGAGGGCCTCACTTATAATGAGTGCTGGTAAGGGAAAATATGCCGCTGAGATACCTCGCAAAGGGTTGAAATAATGACGTGGCAATGCGTGATGTGCAAGGAAGTACAAACTCACACAAACGCTGGGTTTAAATACCACAAAAACGAAAGTAAATAGAAACACTGGAATTGACCAATCAACCCTTGGTCCCTGAGCTCTTAGCTAAACACTCTATGCCAGACTAGTTCCAACCAGTTCACTTACTCCCACTAAGTGTTGTTAGGCCCCAGCCAACACTAGATGATGTAGTAGGAAACTCAGGAAACAAAGGAATCACACAAACAGATCTGGATACAGCAAAACCTGTAATCAGACTATGCTAAAGATATTTAGACTCTGTTTAGGTCAATTTAACACAGAAAAAAGATGCACACTTAAATATAACAGCAGAACAGTTCACATTCAGTTAATTAAACATATTAGATGATCAGCGTCAAAGTAACATCTTTATTTTCAATAATAATAAACTCTATCATCACATAGGCACCATCAATTCTGATCCTATCTTTAATTTTTTTACACTTTATATATATATATATATATATATATATATATATATATGTATATATATATATATATATATATATATATATATATATATATATATATATATATATATATATATGTCTTCCGTACTTTGTAATTTTTTGTTGTGGTCAGGTTGCTTGTATGCATTTCATTTGTGCAGAGGCTTGTCAGTCTTGTTCTCATTTTTGTTCTAATTTTGGGTGTTGAAATGTGGTTTGTTTTTATTTGTCAATAGTGAAGTTGGTGAGCATGTTTTTGTTATATTTTGTGTGCATATGTGTGTGTGTGTGTGTGTGTGTGTGTGTGTGTGTGTGTGTGTGTGTGTGTGTCTGTGTGTCTGTGTGTCTGCGTGTCTGCAAATGTGTTATCTATATTCTTTTGTTTTAGCTGGAGCGCCAATATCACTCTTTGTATGAAGCCACAGGTTACCATGAAAGGGAATTTCCTTATGACCCACACAGAATCACAGAATCAGTAAAAAAAAATTAAGGAGGTTTGGGAGGGTGGCTTGTTCTCAGGTAAAACTCCTTATAGTCATGTCAGCTGTGTTTTAAGTGGAACATTTTTGTTTGATCTACTTGGCTCAACAAAATGTCCCTCATTATGTTGTAACTTGTTATATCCTAGGGGAAGTATTGTAACAAGAAACTTTGTGGTCTTGAACACTCAGCCCTAGGCTTAAGTCAGCAAATTAAGCTGTGGTACAGTTTGGTTCATTGGTAGTTTCTAGGCACGTAGTCTAGGAGACCATTATGGGGTCTAGCCCAAATTCTCAATACCTTAAAGCATTGTCAAGTTAAGTGACTTGCTCAAGTTCGCACAGTAGGCAAATGAAGGTGGAAAGATTCAAATCCTGTACACGTAGGAAAGGAAACAGCTCATAATAAGTCCGAACTTTAGTCCTCTGGGCTAACTACCAGACAATGTGCATTTTGTGGTAATAACTTGTTGCTTCTCAGGGCTCTAGCTAGTCTAGATGTTAAATTTATAAATCTAGTTTGTGCCATATGTTGTGGTAATGTGAGAGATTAAAACCTTCCTAAAAATGTGAGAATATATGGATAGACATGTTGTTCATTACTAGTTTACCACTGAGTGTAAAACTTTACATTTTTGATTCTAGACAGACATAATTAACTAAAATAAATTTGCAAAGAACAGACCAATCACTATCCTTTATAAATGTCATAATATCCTGCTGTGTTTCCCGTCTATGTAGCTGGGAATTGATTGTGCAGCTACCCTTGAGACATGGTGGAATTTTTACAGTGTTTTGGGGCGTAACTATATTTTCTGCCATTTTATTAAATTCTGTTCTGTCATTTGCATAATTTTATCATCTTTCAGGGACAGCCTAATGTTAATGATGGTGTAGCAAGAAAATGTTATGTTGTTGATTTATTTTTTTACTGTTTAATTCTTTTGATTTATGCATTTTAAAAATGTGTTAGCTAAGGCACTATTTATCTTTTATGTTACTTGGACCCTATAACATATATATTTATTTATTAGTTTATATTTTTATCACATATATAAAACTATATTAAACAAAATATTTCAATATTATACTCACCATTACACATGGAGTAAGAGTTAAAAAGACAGAGAGGCACGTACGCACACACACACACACACATACACACACACACACACACACACACACACACACACACACACACACACACACACACACACACATGCATCAATACTAAGAGGCACTTGTGTCTTGCCATTTTGTTGGCACACGTATGACTAATGTCTGATTTTGAATACTAAATAAATAGTTCAATACCTTGTTTCTGGATCCTGTTATCTATATAGGTTCATAGGTTCATAGGTAGGAACTAGGCTATTTGCCCAAAGGCCTAAGTAAGCCTAGCCAACAAGGTTCCCTGGCTTGCGCCACCCAAGAAAGTTATTTTCCTGTGCCCCTGTTGAGCAGAGCCACAAAAGTGATCCCCAGGGTGTATTTCCTATTTCCAATCCACTCATCAAGATTTTTCTTGAAGATTGCTAATGAGGTACTTTGCTTGACATAAATGGGTAGCTTGTTCCAGAGTATGGGAAGTCTCTGGGACAGGAATCTATACCTCCAGCATGTTCTGTTTATTGTGGTGACAAGGTTTAGGTCCCTAGAGTGTGTAGCTCTGAGGGTTTGGGATCTCTTTAGGTGTAGCATGTCCAACAGCTCTGGGTGTTTTATATGTTAGGCAGAGATCACCTCAGAGTAGGCGATATGCTATGGAGTAAAGCTGGAGTTTTTTGAGATGGTCAGTGTAGGGCATCTGATTGAGGCCAGTAATCCTCTTTGTGAGGTACGTCTGTGGCCTTTTCAGCTGCTGCAGATGTCTTGTAAGGTACATTCTAAAAGGGGAGTTGTACTCTATAATGGGTCTAATGAGTGTTGAGTAGAGGGGAACAATGACCTCCTTTTTCCTGGATGAGAACTCATTTGTGATGAGGTGTGCCACGTAGAAGGATTTCCTGACTACTGTGGTGATGTGATTATCAAAGGAGAGACTACTGTTCAGCTGGGTCCCAAGGTCTCTTATCATACATTCGGCATTAAGTAGACTGCAGCTTATGTGGTAGTTCATGGGTACAGAGTTTTACCAAAGGGGATGACAATGCTCTTTTTGGAATTGAGCTTGAGGCCATGGCTCTGACACCAGGCATCTGTCTCAGTGAGGCCCTTCTGTAGGATGTCCACATCATTTGGGGACTCGACTATGGCTCCTAGTTTGCAGTCATCTGTGAACTTCATTAGCCAAAGGCCTTCTGTGTTAGCCTGTACTTCAGAGAAGTAGATACCAAACAGGAGAGGTCCCAGGACTGAACCCTGTGGTACTCCATTTATCATCGGTTTGAAGTCAAATTTGGAGTCTGCAACTTTTACAGTGTGGGTTCTGTCAGTGAGCCAGTTGGCAACCCATCTTGTGACATAGGGATTTATACCTAGTTTAGTGAGTTTAGCTATAATTCCAAAATGGGGGATGGTGTCAAAAGCCTAGGCGAGGTCAAGATAGGTTGTGTGAACCACCTTACCCTCGTCTACGGCTTTGGTGACTGCCTCAAAGAAGTCGATCAGGTTCATGATCTGCATTTCACAAACCCGAACTGGGTGGAGTCCAGAGTTTGGAGGTTACCAATGTCTTTGTTTATGAGTTCCATGATGATACATTCCATGGCCTTACAGACCAGGCTCATCAGGCTAATAGGGCAATAGTTCCCGGGATCAGTGGTGGCTCCCCCTTTGTGGAGTGGGATAACTGTTGCTGTGTGCCATTCAGTGAGCACAAAGCCGGATGTGAGGCTATGATTGAACATGGTGCTTAGGTGGGGAGCCAGTTCGTTCTGAAGTTCATGTAAAATGCAGCCTGGGATGTTGTCTGGTCCCATGGATGCTGTGTCTTTGGCTTTAGAGAGTACAGCTTTTACCTGATTAGTTATGATTACATGGACTCTGCATTCTTCCTGTATAGATATGGGCCCTTTAGGGGGTGAGTGGGGGGGTAAAGTTAGCACTGAACCTGTCTGCCAGGATGTTGACAATATCAGTTGGTTCTATAATTTTCGTGCCGTTGTGCTGTAACTCAGAGAAGATTTGGGTGTTGCCTTTGAGATTCTTGACATAGCTATAGAATGCTTTGTGGTTGCCCTAGAGTCAGTGGCGATTTTGTTTTCATAGCTAGCTTTGGAGGATCTTATAAGGGATCTCAGCTTCTTACTGAGGCTGACCAGGGAGCTCCTCCACTCATGGGATTTTACTCTCTTTTGCAGCAGTTTCTTCCTTCTGTTGTAGAGTTTATTTATGGCAGGGGGCCACCAGATTGACTTCCTTTTTTTGGAGGGTAGCATCTTGGTTCTGTTTGGGATAGCATGATCCATGCACTTGTTTAAGTGCTTATAGAGTGCATTTGTGTAGGATTCAGCAGTCGTAACTGTATTGTTCATCTGCATGGGTGTCATGAAGTTCGCCTCTTCTGTCTTAAGAAGCATGAAGTTTCTTTGGAGAAAGTTTTTACCATGATTTCCTTAATGGGGGGTGGGGGCAGGATGTGGATATCTAGGTTGATTTGCTTATGGTCGGATTGGACCAACGAGGAGTAAACTTAAGGTGTGGAACACTGGTCACTCATTTTGGTAATGACTAGGTCTAGGATATTGTTGCCCCTGGTGGGGGTGTGGATAAGTTGATCCAGGGCATTGGAATTTATGAATTCCAGAAAGTGTTGAACAAAGGAATTGATATATGAGTAGTTTTTCTAGTTAATGGTGGGGTAGTTGAAATCACCCATTATTAGGGTGTTTGGCTGAACCCTAATATTTTCCAGTATATCAAGAAAAGAGGAGTGGAAATCCTGGGGCATGGTGGGGGATCTGTAGCAAGCTACAATTTGGATTGTAGTTTTGCTCAGAGTTAGTTGCACTTGGATAACCTCGGACGCATTATGCTGAGCAACTAGCCTGGAGGTGTGGATATCTTTAATGAATATGGACACACCTCTGCCTTTGTTGTTCCAGTCCAGGTTAGATGGCCGAAGTGTGGTATGAGTTATAGCCTGGTAATGTAGGGGTGCTCTCTGGAGCCTTGAACCAGGTCGCAGTCACTGCACAGATATCGATGTTCTCCATTTTAAGGAGTGCCTCGAGGGAGTGCATTTTGACATTTAGACTTCTAGCATTGAGTCGCATTACCCTCAGTTTTTGCTTGCCTGTTCCTGTTATGGTGGTGAATTTGTCATTTGAACCTTGCCTAAAAAAAGGCACTATAGTGACGGCAAGAGTCTTAGCCAGTGTCCAGAATCCCAGGGGTGACAGGTGCAGGCCATCTCTGGCAAAGCATTGTGGTCTGTCGACCATGTCACCCCATGGGGTCAGATACTGGATCCCCTTAGAGTGGCATCAGAAGCTTAGCCAATTGTTAAAGCCAATCATTTTGTCCTTGTACTGCGGTATCATTATGGGTGATGGCAGGGTGCTACTCAGGGCTAGGGTCATACCTGCCTGGGCTACAAGATTGGAGACCTCTTCCATGTCTCTTTTCATGTAGTCCAGGAAGGTATGTCTCAGGTCGTTCACACCAACATGGACAATGACAGAGCCAAATTTGTACTTGTTGTGGAGTGACCTGAGTGCGTGGGTTATGTGTCGGATCCCAGCACCTAACAGCCAGCTGACAGTAATGTTCTCCTTGTTTAGCCTGGTGAGTGGGACATCAGTGTGCCTGACTACAGAGTCACCTATGACTAATGTGTTGGGTACGTTGTTTTGCCTTATGGGCTGTGGTTGAGTTGCACACTGAGTCTGTGGGCTATGTGTCATTTGGGTTGTGTTGGGGGGGTGGAGGTTGCTTGCATTTCTGCTTTGGGGGTCTCTGTTGCTTGAGCAGATTATTATTGAGAGCCTCCGGGAATGTGTTTCTATGTGTGGATTTTGGTGGTGTAGGTTTAGTGGGACTATGTGATGAGTGGGGTGTGCTGCAAGTGTTTACCTTCTCTTTTGACTGTCAATTTCAGTCTTGGTTGGAGAGAGCTTTACCTCCAGTTTGACTAGATAATTGTATCTCTCACAGGTTGTAGTGTTGGGTGGTAGGAGGAGAGGGTTGTCTGTGTACACGAGGCAATTGCTACATTGCCCCAAGATGCTCAGATTCATCATATAGACAGGAAAGAACGCTGGAAGCTGACCCAGGGGCATGCCTGAATAAAAAACTATTTTCCTCTAGAAAAGTGAGGAAAGTGAGTACAAGAGCTGTTTTTTCTCTAAGCAAGTGAGGAAAGTAAGTACAAAAATGGTTTTCCTCTAAGTAATGAGGAAGGTTGACTGCTGTAGTAATTTGTAGCTTATTTAGTGCTTACAATAAGTTCTAAACAAGTGCTGAGCACAAATAAGCAAATTCAAGTGCTAAAACTAAGAATCCGTATCTGAACTAGACTAGTTACAGGCATAGCCGGCCCTAGGCATAGGCCAACTAGGTGTCCGTCTAGGGTGCTGCTGAAGCAGGGGCACTTTTCCAGTATTTATTTCGTGTAGGTAGACCAGGATGGGGGCACCAGATGGTGTGGTAGGGGGTGCTGTGGAGCCCTTTTGCCTAGGCACCAGTTGACCTAAGTGCGCTCCTGGTTACAGGAAAGAAACAAGCACAAATGCAGGCTTTTAAATCAGAAAGTTGAGGGAGATGGAAAAATTGCTCAAACGGCCAATAACTACAATTTCTGAGCCAGAAACCTCTCCTTATGTAGTAGATAGGTTACCTAGTGCTTACCACTTCCACTGATAAGCTAGCAGGCTTCCTTCCAACAGAGAAAGCCTTGGGAGCCTCAGGAGCTTACAAACAGTCCTAGATACAGCAAATCTGTATCTGGACTAGACTAGTTACAGGAAAGGGGGGAAACAAGTGCAAATGCTGGCTTTTAAATCAAAAACTTGAGAGAGATGGAAAAACTGCCCAAACAGCCAATAACTACAATTTCTGGGCCAGAACCACTCCTTATGTGGTAGAAAGGCTACCTAGTGCTTGCCACTCCCACTGATAAGCTAGAAGGCTTCCCTCCAACACAGAAAGGTTTGGGGAGCTCAGGAGCTTACAAACAGTCCTGGATACAGCAAATCTGTATCTGGACTAGACTAGTTACAGGAAAGGCAGGAAACAAGCGTAATTTTTTTTTGTTACAGTTAAGGAGAACGGGTCTATATTACGAGAGTGAAACTCCTTTTGAGCGAATACCAAAACACCGACACGAATTGTGCAAACCGCGAGAATACCGAACGCACTAAACCATGAAATTTTAAATCTTGAACTGTCATAGTCGGCCAACCCCACTACCCGCTACATATTGCCTACCCAAACAAAATAAATAAACCACATACATGCACTAACCAAACCCTACTTCTAAATCTAAAGTAAAGCACCAAAACCCTACTTCTAACCCTACACTAAACCCCACATACACAACTATCTATGCACTATCCTTAACCCTTCCCTAAACCTAAGGTCCGTAACTACTGCACACTTCCCCTACAAAAATATAAATAAACAAAATAAATAATCCACATACATACGTTTACCAAAACCCTACTCCTAACCCTACACTAAATCTTACGTACATTAACTATCTATGCAATTACCTTAACCCGCACCCTAACCCTAAGGTCTGTAACTATTGCACACTTACCTTATGGAGGTATACCACAGACAGGCCAACCATGGTAATTCGACATTTCCAAATTCATGGTTTTGGATGTTCGCTGTAATGCCGGTTCGCGCAATGTGTCTTGACATTTATGAATTCGCTTAAATGGACTTTCACTCTTGTAATAGGGAACCAAGCATAACACAGGGAGATTCTAGCAAAGTTTTTTTTTCTTTTCTTTTTTTTTTTTCTTTTTTTTTGTAAAGGAAAGGGAGAGAGGAGAAACAGAAGATAATTCAAGGTTAGGAGCTAAGTGGGTTGGCCTTCTTAAATGTTCTCTCTGTATTAGTAAAATGAGCTAATGACACTAGACTGGGAGGAGTGTCCCAGATCAAATTTACAGTAGGGGGCAGGCAATTGCAAAGCCACCAAGTATAACAGGAACACACCAACAATGAGCGAAGGTGGGGAACAATACTACAGCTACTAGCCTACACTGTTTTAGACAGTAAACACTACAGAAATGTTTATCACAGCAGAAGAACAGCAGTGAGCCACAAAATGAAAGTTTTTAAACAGATAAAGGAGCTTTTAACTGCAAATAAATTAGTTATATGATATACTCCTTGGTAGGAAATTAGAACAAACAAACAGGTGCTTAACAAGTAGAGAAACTTTCCAGTTAATACCTTTCACACAGTGAAAATAGCTAAAAAACTTTACAAACAATGTGACAGTAAAAACCTTATTTATCACTCCCTGTAAGGCAGAAAATTTTAGTCTAACCATGCAGATTAGTTAATAGCAATAAAATACAGTGAAACGTATGCAGCAGGCAATAAAAAGTGCTGTATATAAATTGCTAGAAGCAATAACTAGTAAAAATAAGCAAAACAAAACAGGATACTTATTGTTATATATCTCAGATCAGAGTTGTAGTCAATGCCCCTTCTCCACTCAGCACAGTGTCTATAGATAGAAATCTTCTCAGAGTTAGGGCTTAAATACCAGAAGATACAACCTTAAAGAACTTTTTTTTAAAAAAGCTCAAAATATCCAATGAGTGCTTACTCCAAGCCCTAGACCATCCAACCCCCACCAGCCAGCAGGAAGTCAACACAATCCTGCCACAAAGGTAAAGAAAGGCTTCTGCTAATTTAAGATGGCCTGGTCATGTGCTCATAACAACCACTGTAAATACAAATAGGCCCAGAGACAGAAAATCTGAACTGGGACAACACTACAGCTACTAGGCTACACTCTTTTAGACAGTTAACACTACAGAAATGTTTATCACAGCAGAAGAACAACAGTGAGACACAAAATGAAAGTTTTTAAACTGATAAAGGAGCAAGGAGACTCTACAGAATGCTTTTAACTGCAAATAAATCAGTTATATGATACACTCCGCAGGAAATCAGAACAAACAAACAGGTGTTTAACAAGTAGAGAAAATGTCCTGTTAATACCTTTCAGACAGTGAAACTAGCTAAAAAGCTTTACAAACAGTGTGACTGTAAAAACATTATTTATCAGGCCCTGTAAGGCAGACAATTTTAGTTTAATCATGCAGATTAGTTAATAGCAATAAAATACAGTAAAAAGTATGCAGCAGGCAATAAAAAGTGCTATATGTAAATTGCTAGAAGCAATAACTAGGAAAAATAAGCAAAAAACAAAACAGGATACTTGTTGTTATGTATCTCAGATCAGAGTTGTAGTCAATGCCCCTCCTCCATTTGGATCAGTGTGTATAGACAGAATCAGACAATACTGTGCTTCAACATTTATTTGGAAGTAACATGTTGATGTTTTCTCAGTATTCTTCTACCATAATAGAAAGCAGAATTTTTACTAAGCAATCCACAAAGAAACAATGGGGGATATATGTATGTCTCTGAAATATGCAATAAAGCCTAGACGATTTGGGATCTTTGCTTGGAAGTATTTACATAGGTATTTTTATACCCCAAGTAAAGCCCAAAGAATTTTTCATCAGGTAGACAGGAAATGTTGGAAGTGTGATGGGGAAGAAACAGATAAGTAGGAACTTATTTTCTGGGAGTGTAATGAGTGACCAAATTGCTGTAACTAAGGCACTTTTTTTTTCAGCTATGATACAGGATCAGAATTGCCTAGACATAGTAATAGGGTTGCCACCCCTCTGGTTTCCTTTCGGACTATCTGGAAATCAAACTGATTCTCCGGTAGTCCAGAAAACACTGTGCAAACTCCAGCATTCTGTTTCAAAAAAGGAAACAAACTATCAGAGTTTGTAAATCAGCTGATTTACTATGTTTTTTTTTTTTTTTACAGAAAAGCATAGTAAATCAGCTGAAAACAGGCAGCAGGAATGGAAAAAGAGTGCATTCCCTGCCAGGTGATGTAATTGTGACGTCGCAAAATGGCCGGAATATGGGCAGGAGAGCGGTGAGGTGGGCAGGGTTACTGGTGATGCAAGGGGTGTGGCTTTAATCCAGTTTTAGCCGCAATGAAAGGTGGCAACCCTACATAGTAAGGTCTTGCTGAGTCTAATAATGGTAGATGCAAAAACAGCAATTACTAGAAAATAGAAATCAAAGTTTAAAAAAGCTGTACTAGAAGTAGTGAATACAGATAAAACAACTGGAACTGGATCTTTAGAAAAGTGTAGGAGCAAATTACACAGAAAAAAGAGACTTGTGGGAGCAATACATACAGATGATGAATGAGGTTTAAAAGAAGGCAGGATTTGAATGAGCTATGTAATGTTTGACTGACAATAACTGGATAGATTATAAGTGATATATAATGTTTGCAACTAAAATTATGTCAATATGATTTGTTTTAATTTATCTAAATGTATGTTTGCCTGTGTCATATGTAATAATTTAATAAAGATATTTCTTTTTAAAAAAAAAGTACATAGAACTTACCAGAATGCTGCTGCACATTGGTTAAGAATATGATGTACAATTGATTAACATTCAAGTTTTATTCAAGTGTCTATTAGTTGTACACATCAAATATGTTTAAATAATGCCTCAGAAATGCAGACTGTTTCTTTAATTTTGCAAAGAGATATTAATATAATTCAGATTTTTACTGTTATTAATTTTACGTTTCACTTTTCAGAAATAAAAGTTCTCTTGCTTAAATACAACAGACTGCAATAAATCACAGTAAAGCTGAACAGTATTTCTTATGCAAAATGGTAGAGCATTTGTCTTCTAAGCAAAAGGCTGATTTATGAACACATTAAGTTTCTCACTACCACCCAAGAACACCAGCAGCTTAGGAAGTATGTCTTGCCATTGTGGTTCTAATGGAAAAATGATTTATTTCAACACAGTTTTGTTTTTTAAGAACTTTTTACAGAACTTTGCAAAATCAAGTCTCAACGTTACCATATGTATATGATATATACTGACACAAACAGACAACTATGCACATACCTTTTACAAAATGTGTACTAGAAAATGAAGTCAGATCATACTTCTGTCATTTCACCTCTTTTAACAAATGTTAAAGTCTGCTACTATATAACAGCTTCAAGGTGTCCTACGAAGTAGTCCATATGAAGTAGAAATCAAATTGTTAAGCATCTCTGTTAGTTGAAAGTTATTTTTTTCCAAATGGTGTACCAATGCACACAACTTGCCATACTTCAGCTTAGTATTGCTTTAATACTTTATCCATAGGTTCACAGGTGTTTTCTAGGCTAACAGCCACTAAAGCCTTTTTAAGCTTAGCCATGCATCCCAAATCTCTGATAAGATCTGGTATCCTTGATAAGTGTAAACAGGGTCTTGGGCGATGAAACATTTACAATTAGAGGCATAGGAGAGTAACCATTTAGGCTGCCTGTGCCCATTAGAGACATAGGTGCAAAACTAGGGATGAATTTCCTGTTCCACATTCAATTGACCAAATTATACTTGAATTGGGTTAGGTAGGAACTCTGCTTCACATGGATGGGGAACTTTTTCCAAGGAAAGGGTAGCCACTGGGATATATACTTGTCTCTCCAGCAGGTCATATTTATATCACAGGCAAGGTTTATGTCTTTAGAATGTGTAATTCTGGTTCTGTTTGTTTTTGGGAGTATGCAGGAAGTCCATCAGGTTGGACTCTGACAATGCCTTGGATGCCAGATAGAGATCTCCCCTTAATTAATGAAAAGGATTTGAAAAGTGTGAACACAAATCATAAATAAGTATACTGTAGACTAATAACTGCATAATGTTATATAGGTGTGTCAATTTGTATGGCACACAACTGAAAAAAATAGTTCATGTGTGCTACAAAATGATATAGTAACAAGTTTCATATCCCATTCATATAGCATCAACAGCAGCAAACTCATGCCTGTGTTTTGCCATTATTTTGTTTCACTAGTGTGCCACAGATGAATCTTGACAAAAAGAAGAAGCTGTCTGTGCTTTCCCTTTATTATGCGTATACAAAGAGTGTATAATGAAAGAAAAATACAAGACTGAGGAAATCTTGGAGCAAATTCTCTGATGGAAGGATGCAAAGTACCAATCACAGGATCATATAAATTTACTAGGCTATTGGCCCTGAAGCCCTTACAAGCCTAGCCAAGATGTTAGCTCTTGTTCTGACAAGTCAGCACCCAATGCCCCTGTCCAGCAGGGCACAGGTGGAATCCCAGGGGTTGTATTTTCTGTCGCCATCCAGTTCTTCAGGTTGCACATAAAAAGGGTTAATGAGGTACTCTGCTTGACATGGAGCAGGAGTCTATTCTACAGAAAGGGGAGTCTCTGGGACACAAATGTATCTCGCCAAAAAGTCCTATTGATGTCTCAGGCCAAGTTGAGGTTGCACATGTGGGTTACTTGAGTGGAACTTGACATGCGGATATGCAGCAGTCCCATCAAGCAGGGTCTGAGAGTGCTTTGTATGCCAGACAGAGGTCACCTCTTAGGAGTCTGGGGGAGACTGAGTAGAAGGACAGGGCCTTTAGACTATCTGAGTAGGGTAGATGTTTGAGGCCCTGGATTCTCCTGGTGAGGAACCTCTATGGTGTCTCCAGCTGCTGCATGTGCTTTGTGAGGTACATTCTGAAAGGGGAATTGTACTCAATAATGGGTCTTATAACGAAAGAATACAGGGATGTTATGACCACATTGTCCCTGGATGAGATACCCTTAGTAATGAGGTGGACCATGTAGAAAGCTTTCCATACAATGAAGGTAATATGGTGGTCAAAAGTCAGTTTGCTATCAAGCTGGGTGACCAAGTCCCTCACGACTGATTGAGTGCTTAGGACCTTGTTATTAATGGGATAATTTGTGGGGATGTCACTCTCACCAAAGCGGATGATGATGCAGTTTTTGGCATTCAGTTTGAGACCATGTTTCTAGCACCATTCATATGTTTGGGTAAGATCCTCTTGGAGGATGTCCACATCACTAGGGGAACTGATGACAGCGCCCAGCTTGCAGTCATCTGCAAACGTGGTCAACCATAGCCCACTGGTTTTGGCTGGCCAAAATTAAATCAGGAAAGGTCAGCAAAAGCAGACAATATGTGTATGTATATGAATGCTGATAGGTGTGCACGTGTGTGTGTGTGTGTGTGTGTGTGTGTGTGTGTGTGTGTGTGTGTGTGTATTCTGTAAGCATATCCCATCTCTGTTCAGGAATATTAGATTACTACAGCTTCTAGATGGATAAGGAATATTTATAGTTATAGTTTATTTAATTATTCATTAGATCACTGTTTAAGTCTCTTTTTCTCATGCTTTTTCTGTGTCATTCTCTTTCTGTAATCATCAAGCCCAGGTGGATACTACTGTTTAAGTACAAAGCACATAATTTGGCTTTAATGATTTGGTGTCTAAATGCTAGTTTCAGGGTCAAATTATGTTTCCATTTCCCTTGACAGAGCTAAACAGCATTTGAGCATATGTTGTGTAAACTACTTCCTTTTGGGATTATGAAGGTGTCTACCATAGTAGTAGGGAAGAGCAGTGTTAGTAATGTGAATGGTTATGATATGGATGAATTAAAACCAGAAGGAAATCCATCTGCTGAGGTACTCAGACATAAAAGGTCAGTCAGATGTTGCAAAGAAGTATACACCACTGGAACCTAGAATGTAAAAACTATGAACCAAGGGTAAACTTGAAATGGTTAAGGAAGAGTTAACAAGAATAAGAAGTGACAACTTTAGGGATTAGTGAACTATACAGGACTAGAATGGTTTGTTTTATGTCAGATATTCACCAGATTTTCTACTGTGCTCAGGAATCCTACAAAAGAAACAGAATAGCCCTCATATTTAGTAAACGGGCATATGCTTGGTTGTTGCCCAGAAAACATAGAATCATCTTAGTCAGAGTGCAGGTAATCAATTTAACATTACAGTGATGCAAGTGTCAATTTAACATTACAGTGATACAAGTGTACTCTCCCATTGCAGATGCTGAAGAGAAGGAAGTCGACTAGATTTATGACCAAAATGATGTTACATCACTGTAGCTGACTGGAATGCTAAAGTTAGTAATCAATGTACTGAATGGGATCTCATGTTTAAAGAAGTCTGACAAGATAACTCACTGCTCATAGAAAACAGTCTCTTAGTAGCCTAAGGGATGACTTCACAGATGGCTATCCCCAGATGGTCAGTACTGAGCACAGATTGAATATATACTTTGTATACTTTGTATACTTTGTAGTCAAAGATGGAACAGTTTTATGGAGTCAGCAAAAACAAGGCTTGTTGCTGACTATGGCTCAGGCAATCAGCTTCTTATTGCAATTTATGTAATCAAGAAGACAAGAAAAGCCTTTAGGCCAGTGAGAGAAAATCTCTAATATTCACATCTGTGTGAAAGTGTGTGTGTGTGTGTGTGTGTGTGTGTGTGTGTGTGTGTGTGTGTGTGTGTGTGTGTGTGTGTGTGTGTGTGTGTGCGCGCGCGTGTGTGTGTCTGTCTATGTACTGCACTAATCAAAACCCCAAATATACAGTACAAGTGCAAAACTTTGCATTAACTTCATGCTGAGTTTTCACCATGGTCCTTGTGAGGCAGTCAGTGGTTGGCATAATTCTCTTCTCCCCACAACCACCATATTCTTATCTGATGTCACGAACTTTACCCTATTGTGAATCCTGTACCTCCTGCTTGAGAAAGTACTCAATGACAAAGTGACATAAGCATGCTCTTCTCATGAGTCATGCTCACTGTAATATCATTCAATAGACAGGATCTAGCATGTACCTTGTATGTATGGCACACCATACCACTGAATCCCTGGCCCATTTCTCTCTAAAGAAGCAAATAGACCTGTAGCCAATGGAATACGGCGTCATTACTACAATACATTTTATCAGGTCTAACTGTGCTTAGCTATAATGCTGATAACTGTTATTGTATCTTTCAACATGAAATGCATATGTTTTATAAGTAATGTAGCATCATTTACTATAAATATTATATTGTACTTTCCTGCTAGTGTATGTTCCTCTAGATGTTTAAGATGTTTAACCATCTGGTATACATCTGTTTGGAAAGTTTACTTGGCAAAATCCCTACAAAAATATCCGTGCGGCAACTGATTATAGAGATATATGCCAGTCCAACGCACTTGATTAAGACTTCTAACTTGTAATGAATTTTGTCCTGTAGTAGTGGGATTTGAGTCTGTCAGAGAAATAACCAACTAGCATTTACTGTTTTCCCCTGAAAAAAGACATTTGTGCTTTATGGATTCTCCTGGTTTATAAATAGCAAATAAAGCCCAGATATCACTGCAAATACTGCTAAATAAAATCTGTATTTTCAGGGCAGCTGCCTCAGAGACAGCATTACTATATCATCTTTTACAAAGCTAAACTATTTTCTTGTAAAGGTACAACCAGACAGCTCGTGTGAACACTGTGCTTAAATCATATGAAACTAAATTAGTGTTCCATGACATCAAACATAAAAATCCAGTTATATCATTCATTTCATGCAGTACAGTAAGGACAAATGGTCCATACTCAAAACAAAACCACAAACAGGAGCTAATTACCTTCTCTACACTTTCCCATTAAACATGACCTGGGATGCTACTTCAGTTAAAGCAATGTGAAAAGCTACAGTGACTCAGGCTAGGCCTCAAAAGTGTCTATAATAAGAAGCAACATGTAAATGTAGGTAATACTTCCATAAGTAAAAATAAAAAATAAACTACTTTATAACTGTAGCACAGGTTTGGTTAAAATAAATCTATAAACTATGATTTATTCATGTAAATCACACATAAAAAAGTATAAAATAACCAAAAATGCCATACATCAGCATTCACAATGCAATGAATTCAGATGCATTGCTTATATTTGAAATGTCATGAAGTTAAACAATAGCACATTAGAATTATGCCTGTCTAAATCTTGCTTTAATGATACTGATATACATTTCAACATGGCGCCATATATTTGATAAGAACTTTACTTTGTAAAGTATACCATAAATATTAAGCTGTGCTTCTGTGCTAATGTGCCTTTATGTCGACCATAAAGATATTGAAAAATTTTAGAATATACCCATTTGTGAGACAATACTAGCTTGTATGTAACAGAAAATTATAGAAATAGTTGATATGTGTGAGTCAATATTCACTGAGACAATATAACAGCAACCCCAAGGATATGACACAATCATTAGCTCTGTATGCTTTCATTTCACAAATCATTGTTAATTTTTGCTGATTAAGACAACTGCATGTAGGGCATGAAAGCTAACTATCAGCACACACTGAGTACAGATCTAGTTTCACATTGCAAATGTGCTGCATGCCAAACCACCATTCATCAATGCACCAGTCTGTGAGGTACATGCAAATTTCTACTCTATACTCTATTTTTATGTTACATTTTCAAGCTGATATAAGGAAGTCATTTGTACTACAGTTCAACAAACTGATGTACGCAAGGATTCTGGTTATAGATACTGATTAATCCAAAGATCTACCTGTGTAAGAAATGAATTTTTTAGTGAGTGCCAGGGGACTGACATTATCATGGCCATTCAAGTGGTCTTAAGCTGGATGTATTTCCATATGGGCACACGTGCCTGTCAGTGATGACAGGCTGGAACATTTATGAAGTGATGGGTGCTTTAGTAGCTGTGGAGATAGGACTTACTAGGATAAAATGTGAAAGTGTTCCTAGGTGAATGCCAAAGGATAGGTGGATACAAAAGAATACACACACACACACAGACGCACACACACACACACACACACACACACACACACACACACACATATATATATATATATATATATATATATATATATATATATATATATATATATATATATATATAATTTGTGCATACTTTACCCCTGCTGACTGTCAGCCATTCAGCTCCCTCACAGCCAACTGGCCCTTTTGTTCCTCTTCACTGGGTAAAGGAGTGACTGGAATGGACTATCATTAGATAGCCATTAGGAACAATTTTTATATATTTTTTCTTTTCTCCCTGGTCATAACTACACATACTCAGCTAGGTACCAGGGAAGGGTGTGCAATGGACCATCTGTAAAGGATGTCTCATCACTTTTACAAAGGATAGTTCCTCCAAGTGGTCTTCTTCCCCTCCCCTCAGGGCATGAGCAGTGGTCTCTCCGGTCTCCATCAGGGAAATTTCACTGCCTATTTTATCCCCAATTCCAAGTGAACTCTTCCCACCCTAAGGAGAAGAGAACAGGCCACACCCATTCACTCCGCGCTCTTCCTACCTGGTTCCACTAGTGTCAAGGCTACTAAATGAAACATGGTCACCTGGGCTGCATTGAGAGCCAAGCAGATGAGATGGAATGTTTAAGGCAGGTGGTTCAAGCTTGGCTCTTAGTGGGTGCCTCATCTTACTGTTTCTCATTGTATGGATTGTGCACAGACTCATTTATTTACTGCTGTATTACACCAGTCCTGGGCATGGATCTTGTCCTGAATCTTTTCACTATTCTTTCTCTGTCTCATACACACACACACATATATATATATATATATATATATATATATATATATATATATATATATATATATTTATATTACAGATGGCCACCTTTCTTATACTGTTTCCACCAGTATGCCTGCTGTATGTGTCTTTGGGTATAACTGCTAAATTTGTCCTTAAGATTAATATAAAGACGGATATAAAACTTAGTTAGCATGCACCGAAACTTAATAATTTGATACCCATGATACTATCTCATATGGATCCTAGAAAGTGATATAGAAACTTTATATGGAAAGTTTTAAAGCTTTATAAAGTATCCAAACATATTCATACATGTGTAAAAATGCATACATGCCTACATTAAAGTAAATAATCAAGTGACATCTGTGGTTATTTTAAATTTTATTTTTTATTTATGATTTGTTAACTGTGTAAATGGGCTAGACAAAAGACCCTTTAGAGCTCTGACATGGGTGAAAAGGGAATAATACAGAGAGTTTTCGCAACAAGAGCATAACCGATGTACAATACCTTAACGTGATTACATAAAGCAAATATGGTGTGATTACATAAAATACATATTTGTGTGATTAACAGTAGTTATACATTGTGTAAAGATAAAATGTTAAAGGATTATACATATTATGTAAAGATAGCATATTAACAAAAGAAAATTATTTACATTATATACACTTTAAGTAAATTACCATGAAGCAAATACGTCAGTCTTTTAGGTTGGCTGAGGACAGGTATATGAAGGTATGTGTTAGGGGAGTATAATTAATCACTTTCTCTGTAGCATTTGCAACTGGCCTCATTAAGAAGGTGCTCAGATAGGGTACTTTTAAGCTCAGTAACAATGTAAGTAATAATATAAGTAACAATGTAGTAAGACAAGGATGTCCACTAGCAGCTACACTATTTTCAATGGCTTCTCTTACTGAGACATTTGACTGCTATTTATGGGGTCGAATTAGCTGATGAAAAGTTTATGGTATTAATCTGCACAGGTGACCTGCCTTGGGATTCAGAAACATGCCTAACATGCCTGCACAAGTTTTGCCATGGAGATAACGAGTTGCACAATGCTGCTCAATGGTAATTATCATCTAAGAGGGAGCTATTTAGTGTCTTGGCTGTTAACTGATTAAGAAATCTGCTCATGGCATTTGATGGGTATGGCTACAGAAATCTTGAGCAGCAGCATACCCACTGCACATGTGAGTATGCATGTCCACACATACCTCTTCAACCTCTTAGAGCAAGAAATCTGGACAAGGCCATAAATAAAAGTGGGTCAAAGGCCCAAAATAGAGACACTTTTTAAATATTGCTCTTACAAACTTAGAAAGTTGATGTAATAACATGTTTTGCATTAGAATGAATTTTCTGAAGGGTATGAAGTCTGAAACTCAAATCTCTGTCATTATTTTCCAACTTCTATCTTTTAAAGATTTGCCACTAATTTTCCAGGAAAAAAAAACACAATTTTATGAAACATGGACCAAAAGTATGAGGCACAAGTCTGGATATTCTGTGAAAATCTGTACAATTGAAAGGTATACCACACACTAAACCTCACAATGCCATGAAATTTGTTGTGAATCAGTGTGTTTCACAGCATGTTCCCTTTTAAGTTTTATTCATTTAAATGGGTCGGAAATGTGAGCATGGGAAAGTCAAAAGAGGAAGAGCAAGCAGACGGACATATAGAAGGATGCAGGGAAAGAAGGTGTGGAAGTAGGGAGGGAAGGAAGGGGTGCATTTTTTGGGACAGGTACCCATTTTTTCCAAGAAGGGTTGATGAGAAAGGATGCAAAAGGAAGTCAAGGGATGGAAAGTAGACAGTGATATGGAAGAAAGAGTACACAAACAGACAAAAAACAAACAGAGGAGGTGCTTACACAACTGAGGGGGGTTGACAATGTATACGTGCACACAGCCACTGAGGGCGGACAAGTGTTAATGTTGTGGAATGGACTACACATAGGACAAGGAGGTGGCATGTAAAGAAGGGAAACACCAGGATTAGATATAGGGTAGGTTCTCAGCCCCTGACTGTGCTGCCCTATGTAGGACCTAGGTATAGTTCAGTTATCACCATGATGACTCTACTCACAGTGTCTTACCTCAGCTGGCACACTAGGCAGTGCCAAGCAGTGGTATTACTTTTCTGAAAGGTCTCCAGTTGACCAGTGTGTGTATCAAGCTACTGGACCATAAACTCCACTATCTGCTCTTCCATCTACTGCCAGGTAATAAACTGTGACTTAACATCGGTGTCACCAGAGTGAACAAGAACACCCCATCCAGTGACTGACTGCGCAGGTCACCAAGGATACTTTTACGTCTATCCCCTGCTACATGATCTCTTTCACCCAATGGAGAGGCAGGCCTGGGAAGCAGATAGAGAACCATCAGGCTAAGGCAGAACATGATGACAGAGTCACAACTACTGTCACACCACAGGCATAGCTGTGGCTGGCACTGCATAAAGTAATAACATAAATAGAGAAAAATAAAAGTAAAATCAAACAAATGTCAAATAAAACATAAATGAAGGATACTGACAAAGAAGGGGGGATTGTTAATCTGTCAACATCTAATGAAAAACCTTACAGGTATCCTAATGTGAACTAAACAGCTGCTAGGTATGCTTTTATGTCAGTGGTACAATGATGACAATGCATAGAATATCATATGTTCCTAATCGAAGATGTACATGCAAATGTGCAGTAGCAAAGTACCAGATGGCTTTGAACGAGGGAGTGGTGATTCTGACACTAATATCAGTATGGTGCTGTTGGCCATAATAGGCCATGGAAGGTGTGTGTGTGGGTGTGACACTATGGGTATATCTTGTGGGACAGACACAAAGACAGGGTATATAGAATATGGAAAACATTATTAACTATGTATACCAATAGGCATACTATGCCAATGTTTCGTACAAAAGGCAAACAAGACAGTTGAGGTAACACATGCAACTGTCACCATATGGTTGCCAGCCAATGTAATATAAGCTGATATGTATTATGGAGCATAGCTGTTGCAATGTATGAATGCCATGGACATGCCTAGTCAAAGTGGCACATGCATGGGCATTTGGTTGAGGTTCAGGTGATATGCATGCTGTAGGACCTCCTGCTCTGTAGCAATGACCACAGAATGGTAGTATATCAATGGTTCCCCATGTATGACACTGCATTGCAGTCTGCACAATGTATGGACATAGTGTGCTGAACACGTCATTGTACATGAGTAATGCATGGATTCTGCAAACATATTCTGTGTGCATGAGGGTTATTATACCAGCAGATACACACACACATCCACACCCCCTCACACACACAAACCCAGAGAGGTTGCGTCAGGCAGTATGTAGTGCTGGGTGTTGCAGTTACCTCTACACATTTATAATAGTGGATAATACAATGTGTCTATGATATGCAAAATGCATCTATAAGATGATAACAATCATACTTACCCCTGTTTCTGGAGAGATGCTCCATCCTCCTCTAATACAGGAGCTGTTTGTCTCTGATTAGCTGTGAAGATAAAAGATACTCACAAGAAATATTTGTATCATGAATTAAATGTCCAGCAAGGACCCTTTTCACACTATATGTAAAATAACAGTGCACTGATCTGCCTGCATACTTCCTGTATGTCTCAGGAGAACTCTCTCTGACATTTTTCCCCACTGGGACAGAAAGTCAAGATGGCATACCCTGAAGTCAGTATAGAGATGCCTACACTACTCTTCCACAGCCAATGCCCTGACAATATTGTGCCAGGCATCCACTTTGTACTGGAATCCCAGTGACCTCTATACATTAGTTACAGAAAGGTTTTGTTCTTAGAGCACCACATGGGAGCCTTGCCACTCACACTTCCTTCAGAAGCCATAGCCAATTATCAAGTCACAGCCCAGTAGAATTGAGTAACTGTCTTGTATCTACAAATGGTACTGATGCTGATATGTGACATGCATCTCTGAATACATTGTCAACATGACATGTCATGGTGTTACCATAACATAAGGTGAATGTACATGCCATAGCAGGATGGAGTTTGGGTATGAGCTGTGGCATGTTAGGAGTGTAACCGCTGCACAATTCCAGGCAAGTTTTCTTTTCTGCACTTTAGCGTATAATAACATAACAGATTTTCCCACATCCCTGCTAAAGTCATTGACGTACCATGCATGTGCATTGTGCTTCTCAATATACACATGTAAACGCACGATGTTGGATAAGTGTTGTAGTGCTGCCTTGATTATGTTTATATTATGAAAACAGTGTGATACTCATAATTGTATGACCAAAACAGCCAAAACCATCAGTAAGCTGATTGCACTACAGACGTTTGCTGTCTTGTCATTATGTAAAATTCATGCGATGTAAATGAGTGAAACTGATGCTGCACTTTTTTAATGTTTTGTACATATGCTGTAGGTGTATGTTGTTTGCTGAACTACCTGAAACTATGTTGCAATGAACGATGAATTACTGGGTGCAGCTGACAACAGGTGAAGTAGGCCTAGGATAATATGAATAAGGTAAAAGGATTTCTGACATGGTATGACACAAGTGATGTTATTATGCACATGTTTAACTGGCACACAGGAATAATGTGTGTTTGCAGTAAGTGGGAGACATAGGCCCTATTTTAGGTGAGGAACTTTTGTGTCCTACTCACTGTTGATAGCCATGTCAGGAGAGGTATTCTGTTTGATTTTATGTAACTGTCATATGCTGTCTTATATGTTTTGTGTTTCTTGTGGGTATTTTACTTTGTGAGGTCCTTGAGTAATGCAGGTATGTCTCCCGAGGGGACAGTACAGTCACACAGTAGCTGTACTTCTTTCTTTTGCAGGGAGGTGGCAGAACACTTAACTTGAGTCTGCAGGGGCATCATTATAGTGTACTTTATAGTCCACAGCCCTCCATGGTGTGACTACAGGGGGTTATGCATCCATGTACCTTTTTTAATCACTTACTTTCTGCACTGTTACTGTGGGAAGGGAGAATGTGTGTCTTTGGAAGTGAAGGGGAAATGGGGATTAGATTTCCACTTACTATGTCTACTGGCCTAGTAATCATAGGATCATAGGAGGTTACTAGGCTAATGGCCCTGAGCCCTTACAAGCCTAGCCAAGAGTTTATCCCCAAAAAGAAACCTGAGGTAACACCTGTCACCCCTGTCAGTGAGGGACACAGGTGGAACCCCTAGGACAAATTTGTGGTTTCCCATCCACTCATCAAGGTTGCATTTGAAGAGGGTCAGTGAGGTGCTCTGCATGACATGTAGAGACGAGGCAGACTCTGGGAGACAAACCTTTCTCTCCAGCAGGTTTTGTTGATGTTGCATTTTAAATTCAGGCCTTTTGAGTGGGTAGTGCATGAGGAGTTAGACTTATGGAACATCTCTAGTAGGGCAGGGTTTGAAATTGCCTTTTAGGTGAGACACAGATCCCCCTGAGCAATCTGTATGATACCGAGTAGAATGATAGTGATTTGAGCCTGTCTGCATAGGACAGGTGTTGGAGGCCATGGATTCACTTTGTGCGGTATTTCAGTGTGCTTTCCAGTTGGTGCAGATATTTGGAGAGGTACATCCCAAATGGGGCATTATACTCAATTATTGGTCAGTTGAGGGAGGAGTATAGAGAGGTAATAACCTCGTTTTTTTCTGGATGCAATCCCTTTACTTATAAGATGAAAAGTAAAAGGCTTTTTTGACCACTGCTGCTATATGATGGTCGAATATGAGGTTATCAACCTGAGTGCCCAGGTCTCTCACCACAGGTTGTGTGCTTAGGGGGTTGCCGTTGATCTGGTAATCAGTAGGGGTTGTGTTTTTACTGAATGGTATGATGATACATTTTTTTGCATTTAGCGTGAGGCCATAATTTTGGCATCAGTCATTAGTTGCTGTTGCTTTGCCTGGATCTCTGAGAAATAGATACCAAACAGTAGGGGTCATAAGACAGATCCCTGGAGTACTCCACTAGTGACAGGTCTTCTATTGGAGATGGAGGTGCCTGTTTTGACTTCGAGGGTCCTGTCAGTGAGTCAGTTGGCCACCTACCTGATGAGATAGTGATTTAGGCCAAGTTGTCTTAGCTTTACGATGGATGCCCATGTGGGAGACTGTGTCAAAGGCCTTGGCCAAATCAAGGTAAGCTGTATGCACTGACTTTCCCTCATCCAGGGCCTTGGTGACAGTCTCAAAGAAGTCAACCAGGTTCAACAGGCAAGATCTGCCCTTGACAAATGTGAACTGGGTAGGGTCAAGTACTTGGAGATTGCCTATGTCCTTGTTTATGAGATCCATAATAATATGCTCCATGACTTTACAGATCAAACTTGTCAAGCTAATGGGGTGATAGGTTCCAGGGTCAGTAGTGGCACTACCTTTGTGCAAGGCGATGACAATGGCAGTTCTCCACTCTGCTGGAATGAAGCCTGTACTTAGGCTGTAGTTGAATAGGGTGTTCAATGGTGAAGCTAGTTTTTGCTGGAGATGGTGTGGAATACATCCTGGGATATTATCAGGTCCCATGGAAGCTGTGTTCTTTGCCTTGGATAGGGTCTGTAACACTTGATCTATGGAGATGTGAGGTATGGGACAGGTATTGGGGATGGTGAAAAGGTCTTTGGGGGGACAGAGGGATGAAACTTGTGCTGAACCTATCTGCTAGCAGGTTGGCTAAGTCAACAGGATCATTGTAAGTGATACTGTTAAGTACTAATTCGGAACAAACCTGGGCTTTGTCACGGAGTTCCTGATATAACTGAGGAAGACTTTATGTTTTCCCTTTGTTTTGGAGGCTAGTTTTGATTCATAATTGGCTTGGAGGTTTTAACTAGTGATCTAATTTGATTCTTGAGGCTAAGCAGGGAGTTTTTCCAATTTAGAATTTGTTCCTTTTTACCCTTGGAAAACAGTTTATTCCTTTTGTTGCAACGCCTGTTGATATAGGATGTCCACCATACAGGTTTATGTTTCCTTGAAGAGCAGGTTTTAGTTCTATTGGATATGGCTGAGTCCATGCAGTTGTACAGGTGCTTGTATATTGCATGGATGTACTGTTCAGCATAGTTGTCTGCATCCTCTGAAGGGGACAGTGGTGTGAAGCTACAGATACCCATAGGAGATTGTAGTCAGCTTTTGAGAAGTTTTTTAGCTTGATTACAGCTAGGGGGTTGGGTGGGATTGAAATTTTGAATGAGACAGTCCAATGATCTGATCTCACCAGTGAATAACATACTAGGGGAGGGGTGCAGCGGTCACTCATGTTGGTGACAACCAAGTCCAGAATGTTATCTCCCCTTGTGGGTGATGAGACAAGCTGGTCTAGTGCATTAGAACTGATGAAATTGAGGATTCATTGAGAGTGCATTAGTGCAAGAATAGTTCACCCCAGTCTATGGTGGGGCAGTTGAAGTCACCAAGGATCAGGTTGTTAGGGGGTACCTTGATGGAGTCAAGTAGATCTAGCTAAGAGGAGTGGGTGTCCTGAGTCATGGAGGGTGGTCTATAGCTAGCTATAACTTGGATGGGTGTCTTGCCAACTGTCAGTTGTACCTGGAGTAGTTCCAGCGCTTCATGCTGGCAAACCAGTCTGGAGGTGTGCCTGTCCTTAATGAAGATAGAGACTCCCCCACCCTTAATCTTCTTGACCTCATTTTGGGGTCGGAATGTGTAGAATGAGGTATAGCCTGGTAAGGCAGGGAGCAGCCCTGAACCAAGTTTCTGTGCTCCATGGGGGGTTTGTAGCAAACACAAAAGTCTTGTCTATTTCAGGAAGTACTGAATGAGAGGATTATCATAAGGTTCCTATAGCATTTGTGATGATTTCCACTTATTAAATATCTATCAGTACTGTATGTCTTGATTGGAATTGTGAAGAGAGGCCCTTCATACATGCCCACATTGTATGGATAACTGTAGGAGACTGCACTGATATCAGATTTCCTTGGCTGGACCTCGGTTTACTGATGGGCTGCACACACAATAATGTCAGAGGTCATATAACAGTGGTGCACACTTTGGGTGAGACACACTATAGATGAAATTCACAGTGTATGTCGCTGCAGAGGGTTCTATATTGATGTTCTGGGTTGTGCTACTGCATTTCTTTGTGAGTATTAGTCATGCACATTCACACAAGGGCAACATCTCATTAAGAGTGTTTGCATTAAATGAACTTGTTCAACTGAATAATTCTGCACTGATGGGATGAGCATGCAAGCAGCCTTCACTGTGAAGTACATAGATCAGCACACACTCAACCCAGACCCCAAGTGAAATACATAGGTGTATGCTGATACCTAGTGGCATGCACTTATGCATTTTCTGCAATGCTCTCCAAGGCAACTTGAATAATGTAGAGAGCATGATATTTATACTATGCAGGTATCCTAAGTTTGCAGAGCACCTAGCTATTTAATGGCATCAGTGGTGGTGCTGCGGTAGCATTGTCACCTCACAGTAAGACGCTGTCCGGTTTGATTCTCAGATAGAGCGTCTTCTGCGTGGAGACATGTGTGAATGGGCGTACCTTTGTTGAAGGATGTGCATCAGGCCTGGCAAGCCGGTACGTAAAAATCAACTGCCAATTATTAGCGGACCAGAGTTCCGCTGTGGCGACCCCTAACCGGGAAAAGCTGAAAGACACAAACAGTAGCCTAGGACTCATACTCTGACGGCCAATCTGACATTTATGGCCTAATAATGCAAGATTGCACTTTGGAAGAAGTTTGCCTAGTATGTAAACTGCTCTTTCTGGGTTTTCGTACTATGCAACATGTCTTTCAATCCCGTCCAAAGATTTTGCTGACAATGGATGCCAAATATTAGACTTTAATTATTTTCAGAATAATTATGTGAAGAATTTAGCTTTTAAAGCCTTCTTCAGAGGGACACTGTTTCTGTTAAGGAAAGAAAAATGTGCTGTTTTTAGATCAGTCACAAGGCCTTACTCATGTGTTTTTATCATATCAACTTTGCTATTTAAGTGCCACAGCTTCATAAGGCTTGGGTCATAATGTACGAGCAAGCTAAGACCTACATTACTATATCCACTGTTTTGGCACTTTTTTGCATTGTTTTGTGTTAAATGTCTGTATCTTTTGACTTTTTTGCAGTATTTAGGGAATGTCTACATTCCATGCAGTGGCACCTAGCATGGCTCTGTATAGTTGCCGATATCTCACAGCGTAATTCCCCCTTGCAATCTCTGTAGATGCAGATCATTCACAGTGTAAGTTTCCCTTGAAATACCCTTACTGTCTAGACAGATTTTTTTTTAACTACTAGAGTATCTGGTTTGCACATAGCTGAATTCTGTTCATCAAGTTCCTTGTCTTATTGACCTAGTCGATATTTATATTTCCCTCACTCCTCTCTAGTATATTAGTAGCCATGAATATGCACTTCCGACCTCTCAGTGGCCAGTCTGCTTGAGTTGAGCATCCTAAGGCACTTTAGCAATTGCCTCATGTACACTGACAGCACACTTATTCTTAATAAAACAGATAAGGTATGCAAGAGGTGTAAATACACTTTAGTGCTGAAGGTAAAACTCTTTCATACAACCAAAACTAATCCTATAGAGGTTGTCAACGACAGTTGCACCATGCCTACTGCACAGGCTAAAGACCAAATACATAAAACTACTTATGCTAAGGCACTTACTGGTAACTTTCCTAAAACACTAAGACCTCCTCACAGCACCATCAAAAAAAGGTCCTCGGCCATCACATAAACACTCTGTTAAAAACCCACCCTCAGCTATATATAGTAATGCTGTATCCAATGCCTCTACTGCTAAGCCCTTAATGCAAACCAGTGCACAGCCAAATTTCCTGGTCATTGGTGATTCTATAGTGAGGCACACTGATGTCCACCTCACCAGACTGTAAGGAGAGAGTCACAGTTAGCTGCCTTTCAGGGGCTAGTATATGTCAAGTCACACATGCACTCATGTCATTGAACCACAGCTGCCATGTGAGTGTTAATGACCTGAGACATACCTCCTTTGACTATATGAAGCAAGACATGATTAAGCGTATTGTTTATGTGTCTCAGGCACATATGAGCCTAGCACTGAGCAGCACACTGCCTTCTCCAAGCTTTTGGTGTCGATCCAAGAAGGTGCAATATTTGCTGCCCTGGGAGGACATGGTTGACTGACCATGCTGCTTTGCTAGGGGCAGTCTCCATTTATCTCCTCTAGGCTTTTGGATATTGGCAAAGACCCCCCCATAGTGCCTTTTTTAGGCAATGCCAAACTGATAAACCTCCCAACTTAACTGAACCTATGAAGGAATATTTGAAAGTAGTACTACTCAGTTCTGGAAGTCTTAACAAGAAACTCCACCCTATGCAAGCCTTCCTCTCCCTGGAAAGTGTAGACATCTGTGTAGTAATGGAGACGTCATTTAAAGTCACTGACAGTACCCCAGAAAGGCAAAGTTATAATGCCTTTCATGCCTTTAGACCAGCTACTGGACATGAGGAAACTAAAAGTAAAGGAGTCTCAGTCTATATTAAAACCAGCCTCACATCCAAACTAAAGTGTATGATCCACTGGAACTCATACATGTGAAACACACCATAAACAGGGTCTTGTTTCATATCCTTGCAACCTATAGGTCCCCCTTCATGTCCCAGGAAATCCATACTACCTATCTCAATATACTAGAGTCCCTCATCGTTCAACTCAGTGAGATATTCATGGGGAAACTCAACTACCTCTCAATAAATTGGGAAGCCTACACCAATTCTAATGCACAAGCCCAACAATTTCTAAACTTTGTTAATACCAACATCTTGGAACAGTTGGTCCATTGTCCTAACAGGGTTACAAATGTCCTTGACATTGCACTCATGACCATGAGGGGGGGGGCAATGTTCCTCACCCAGTGTACTGTCTTCACTTAAAAGATCTAGCTATAAAGCAGTACTGCTTGAAAAAAAATTAAGTCTGGGGATCCAGAGAAACCAAACACCTTCAGGAAATATTCCAAGGCTAACCTCTATCTACTAAGTGACAACATGGCTAAATTTCAACTGAAGCCTACAGTCAAGTTCTGTGCCCAAGGAATGGAAGATGGCTACAGTTATTTCCCTGCACAAAGGAGATACAACCACTGATCTGGGTAACTACAGGCCCATAAGTCTGACCAGCCTCATGTGTAAGGCCATGGAAAGAATCATCATGGATATGATAAATGAGGACATAGATAACCTGCAAACACTGGACCCATCACAATTTGGCTTAGTTAAATGAAAGTAATGCCTATTAAAGAAGGTCACCAATGTACTGGATGAAGGAAAGACAATACTGTGCACACAGCTTACCTTGACCTGGCCGAGGCTTTTGATACAATGCTCCACTCAAGCATTATAGACAAGCTCACTAATGTAGGTATAAACTCTTTTATCCCTGCTGGATAACCAGCTAGCTCACTGATAGGACTCAGGAAGTCCAAATAGGTGAGGCCACCTCCACCAAGAGGCCAGTCACTGGCAGAGTCCCCCAGGGCTCAGAACTGGGCCCTCACCTTTTTGGCATCTATTTTTCTGAAATGGAAGCAAATGCTGAATGTTTATGGATGACTATGTTTGCAGATGATTGCAAGCTGGGGGTTATCATCGACTTCCCTGCAGACACTAGCATTCTTTAAGAAGAACTTTAGAATAACAAATGGTGCCAAAGCTATGGTCTTAAACGCAATTCTAAGAAATGCATAATTATACCCTTTGGGAAGTCAACCATCCCATCTAGTTACTATGTTGATAATATGCACCTAAGAGATGACTCAGTGGTCAGGGATCTGGGTACGCACGTAGCTGGTAACCTTACCGTCAACTACCATGTGGTCACATTGATAAGGAAATTGTTTTACGTTGCACAACTTTTAAGTAAGGGCATAGAATCTATGTCCAAATATGTCATTATAACACTGTACTCTGCCCTTATCAGACCAATCAAAAAGTGCAATGCTCCCTTTGCTATGTTCCTGACCAGGCATATGCAGCAACTACAGCAACCTCGGAGTTTCTAACAAAAAGAATACAAGGCATAACAAATCTTATGCAGAGCACCTTAAAGTCTTTTCCTCTACTCATTCTCCGATAGGTGATGTGGGGTGGTCTACGTCTGGCTTTCAAGGCATCCACAAACCCAACACTTATGAATCTCCTGCATATTCATAAGTCAAACAACACCAGAAATGCAGTCTATGGACCTGAATTTTGTCTGTAGGGGCCTGAATTTTGTTTGTGACTTAAACAGAACATGCTGAAGAGAGCAAGAGATATGTGCCCCAGAGATTGCCCTATCTATGGAATGTGTGATGCTGAGTACATCTATTACCCAGTTTAAGTGCAACCTAGACCAGTGGATGGGGAATAGAAAATTTACAATAGGCCTGGCTCCCATGCCCCTTATGGACAGAGGTAGCTTATAAATGCCTGGTCCTCAATGTCCTATTCGGATACAGGACATCATTATTCTTGCAAGAAAACTTGTCTAGGCTTAGAAAGGCCTCATGGGTCATTAGCTTAGTAACAATCTATGAGTCTGTTTGGCAGCACTAAGTGCTTTACCAGCTTTCAAAGTCTTTCAAAGCTGTCAAAACATTTCATGTTTCTACATTTTTGTAACTGTTTTTTTCTTCTGTAACTGAAAGGACATGGAGCAGATAAAGCTCCATGTACCACAAAGAATTATGATCAGGTCTCACTGAGCATAACCTTTATTATGTGCTGTTAACATGGATGATAGGATTCACCTTGCTTTGATTGTGAGGTGAATTTCTTGGTATCCATATTATGAGTGCATAAGCTGGTTATGATCAGTGACATAGTCATAATCCCATGTGTCTAAAGGCAATAAAAATGGCCACAGTAAAGTATCTCAAGGGGCTTTAAATAACTGCATGGTACTTCTACAAAACTAGAATAATGGGTACTTAACATGATCATGACAACAGGGTCAGCCATTTATTATAGACCCACTGCTGACTGAGTATATCTCGGATATCTGATTTTGGTAAACATAATTAATGATCACAATAATTAGTGGATATGAAGTTTGTGTCTACAAAAACACTGAAGCCAAAGTATTCCAAATTATTTCACACAAATGCACACCAGTCCTGCAAACACAGATGATTTTAACTGAACAAACAAATGGCAGTAAGTTATACTCATCCACAGACAGACCCCACTCCATCCCAGCAGTTATAGAAACTGTTCTATTTGAAGACCTCATCTGATTGTGTAAAAACATCTCTCAATATTTTAGTGCCAGAAGCAAAAACAGCAACAAAAAAATAAAGAAATGCAAAGCCCCAAAATGAAAATGAGATTTTAAATATTAGTCTTATTTACATAAAATTGCTAGAATAATATTTTTTGCATTAGCATGGATTTTCTGAAGGATACAATGTATGAAACTCACATATCCACCATTGTCCGTGATTTGCAGAAAAAAAAATAAGAGGAATAAAACAAAAATATACTGTAAAAATCAGTATCATTCTACAAAACCAAGGACAGTTGAAAGCTATTTAATCACAGCCTTGTTTCACACAAATAGCTATAAGTATATCATTTTATTTCACATAAACATGTGTTCATCCTACAAAGCCCATTGCTCAACTGAGCAAAAATAGAGGGGAAGTTACTTTCATCCACAAACAGCTTCCTCAGCAACTGCAGACACTTTGCTGTATACACTTCAAGTGACTGATAGATAAAAGAAGAAAGAAAAGAAAAAAATATCTAATCCTCTTAATACAAAAAAGCAAAGCAATAATAAATAAATAAAAGGGAAAAACAACCAAAGTTAGGTGCAGGGTTTAAATATTGCTCTTATGAATGAAGTATTTTTGTTTTAGGTTCACAGGTGGTTACTGGGCTAGTGACCTGAAGGTCTTTATAAGCCTAACCATGTATACTCAATGTAATACTAGAGGAACCCAATATAAAGGATCTTGCCTAAACTTGAGATCTTATTTGGCAGTGACTGGTCATATTTAGGTGGGTCATAGGTGAAATTCCTGGCAAAAATTTATGGTTTCCCATCCAGTCATCCATGCTATGCTTAAACAAGGTCATAGAGGGGCTTTGTTTGATGTGAATTGGTAGCCTATTCCAAAGAAGTGGCAACCTCTGAGAAATATACCTGTCACTCAAGCAGGTCCTATTTATGTCACAGGACAAGTTAAGTTCCTTGGAGTGGGTGGCTCTTGTCCCATTTGACTTGTGGGATGTGCAGCATTTCCATTAGGTTTGGATCCAATATTGCTGTGTAGGCCAGGCACAAGTCTCCTCTAAACAGTCTGCATGCTACTGAGTACAGTGCAGTGACTTCAATGTATGACGTGCTGGAGACCCTGAATTTTCTTGGTTAGAAATCTCTGAGGTATCTCAAGTTGCTACAGGTGCCTGGTAAGGTACCTACTAAAGAGAGCATTGTATTCAATTATTGGCCTGATGAGGGTAGAGTACAGGGGTGTTATGACCTCTTCCATTCTTGAGGCAATGCCTTTGCTAATGAGGTGTGCAACATAGAATGCCTTCCTTACCACAGTAGACACATGGTGGTCAAAGTTTAGGCTACAGTCCACTTGCGCTCCCAAGTCTCTCACTACTGAGTTGTTACTTAGGGTATTATTATTTATATGATAGTCTGCAGGGATATTGTTTTCACAGAAGGGGATGATATTGCATTTTTGCATTGAGTTTGAGTCCATGTGTTTACAACAATCACTGGTATGTGTATGTCCCTCTAGACCCTCTAGAAGTATATTGACATCATTTGGAGATTCAGTGATTGCACCTAATTTGCAGTCATCAGCAAATTTAATCAGCAACAGCCCCTCTGTTTTGACCTGAACTTCTCAGATGTATATTCTAAACAATAGGGGGCTGAATACTGACCCTTGTGGAATCCCACTGGTGGCAGGTCTGCTGGTTGAGGTAAAGTCCCCAACTCTGACTGAGTGTGATCTGTCGTTGAGCCACTTAGCAACCCACCTGATGACATAAGGGTTGATATTCAACTGGGAGAGTTTATTTGGACCTACTTGAGTCAATAAAATTACAACTAAGCTCTAATGTGGGATTGTGTTGAAGGCCTTGGCTAAGTCAAGGTAGGCTGTATGGACAGATTTGCATTCGTCTATGGCTCTGGTGATGTTTTCAAAAAAGTCCACCAGGTTTAACAGGCATAATCTGCCTTTGACAAAGCTAAAGTGTGTCAGATCAAGGGTTTGAAGATCACCTATATCCTTATTTATAAGGTCCATGATGATTTGTTCCATGGCCTTACAGATAAGGCTGGTTAAGCTTATGGATCTGTAATTCCCAGGGTCTGTTGCAGTACCCCCTTTGTGAAGAGGGATGATGGTTACTGTTTTCCATTCAGAAGGTACAAAACCAGAACTATGGCTGTGGTTGAAGAGTGTACCTAATGGAATTGCTAACTCATGCTTTAGACCATTTAAAATGCAACCTGGGATGCCATCTGGTCATATAGTGGCTCTGTTTTGGCCTTGGAGACAGCATTAATGACTTGCTCTTTGAAGATGCAAGGTGGGGGAGATGTAGCAGGAATGCTTTGTGGAATGCTTGGAGGAGATGGGGGGTGAAATTTTCACCAAACCTGTCAGCTAATAGGTTAACTATGTTCACAGCATCAGTGTGTGTGATGCCATCCACAGCTAGTTCAGCACATGTCTGAGTCCTACCTTTTAGGTTATGGATATAGCTGAAGAATGCCTTATGGTTATCCCTAGCTATGGTTGTTAAAATTTTTTTGAAGTTGCCCTTAGAGGACTTTACAAGTTGTCTTATTTGTTTGTTCCAGTAGAGGAGGGTGTTCTTCCAGTGCCTGGATCTCTCTTTTTTACTCTTAGACAGCAACTTCTTCCTCCTGTTGTATAACTTATTAATGCCAGATGTACACCAGGGAGGCTTGTTTTTTCTTGGGGATCTTGTTTTAATCCTATGAGGTACAGCTATGTCAATACATTTGTATAAGTGTTTGCGCAGGACATCTGTGTATACCTTAATATAGTTGCCAATGCTATCTGTGAGAACAGAAGCTTGCAAATTATTTATGCCATCCCTTAGGAGTATATAATTAGCTTTGGTGAAATTTTTTAGCCTGATTTCACTGAAGAGGGGTTTGGGTGTTATAGCTACTTCAGATGTGACTGATTTGTGATCAGATTTAACCAGTGAGGATCCTATACTTGTGGTGGTGCAACAGTCACCCAAGTTGGTGAGGACTAGGTCGAGAATATTTGAACCCCTTGTGGGGATGCATAATATTTGTTCCAGGACATTAGTGTTAACAAAGTCCAGGAAAACCTTAGATCATGCATGTTGGTACTCATATAAGTTTCCCAGTCAGTGGAAAGAAAGTTAAAATTTCCCATGACTAGAGTGTTTAGTTGTGATTTGATTTACTCAAGTTGGTCCAAATAAACAGAATGGGCATTTTGGTTAATTGAAGGGGGCCTACAGCTAATGATGACTTGTAGGGGGGGGGTCTTACCTACAGTTAGTTGAACCTAGAGTAACTCCATGGAGTTTTCCTGTATAACCAGTCTAGAGGTTTATTTATCTTTGATGAAGATAGATATTCCTCACCCTTTGGTTCTCACAAGTTCATTTTGTGGTCTGAAAGTGTGAAAGGCACTGTAGCCTTGCAAGACCGGAGTACTTTCTGGCCTGAACCAAATTTCTGTGACTGCACGGATGTCAACATCCTCCAGGGAGAGGAGTGTTTCCAGAGAGTGCAGTTTCTGATTTAAACTTTTAGTGTTTAGCAGCATAACTTTTAATTTATTTATGAGGTATATTTTCATGTCAGAAATTTTGTTCTTCAAACCTTGCCTAAAAAAAGGCACTATGGCGGAGGCAAATGCCTCAGACAGTAACCAAAAGCCTAGAGGTGATAGGTGAAGACCATCTCTGGCAAAGCAGCATGGTCTATCAGCCATGTCATTCCAGGCTAACAGGAACTGGATCCCCTTAGAATGACACCAAAAACTAAGCCAATTGTTCAATTCAATCATTTTTTGTTTATATTGTGGTATCATCCTAGGTAAGGGTAGAATGCTGCTCAAGGCTAGGGGCATAACTGTCTGGGACACATATTCATAGAGCTCAATCATGTCTCTCCTCATATAGTCCAGTAAGATATGTGTCAAGTCATTCACACCAACATGAACTATGACGGAGTCATAACGGTACTTGTTATTGAGATACTTCAGTGCATGTGTGATCTGACGGATCCTGCCACCTGATAGAACATTCTCCCTGTCCAGCCTGATGAGTGGGACATCTGTGTGTCTCACAATGGAGTCACCTATGACTAAAAAATTTGGTTTAGATGTGCTTTGCCTTAGAGGCTTATTTGGTGAGACACTGGTGTTTGTGTTTTTATGTGTATTGAGTGCTGTAGGTGCTGTATTAGGTGTACCATGTTTGTGTTTGGAAGGTCTCTGGTGTTTAGGTAGGTTTCTGTTGAGTACCTCTGTGCATGATGGTTTATGTATTGAGTCCATGGTTTGCGTAGGAGGTGTAGTATGTGAGCTGAGACAACCTGTTCAGTATTACTGTTCTGTGCGCAAGAGAGCAAGGATTCCAGATTCTTAGTGTAGATGCATCTCTCACAAATTGTATTTGGGTGATTTAGGAGTAGAGGGTTGTCAGTGTACTTGGGGCAGTTGCTATACTGCCTCAGGATACCCATGTTAATCAGGCTGGTAGGAGAAATGGAGGGTAACTGACCACCCATAATGCTAGATTAAATCCTGTTTCTACAGTGGGGAGAGAAAATGGAGGGGTGTGGCATTGCTGGGTCCTCTAAATGGGGTCCATACTAATAGGATGCTCTATAAAGGGTCTCTACTAGTTGGAGTTCTGTAAATTATATGAGGCTATTGTATATTTGATGGTTTTAGGACTGTTTAAGGGACAGAAGAGCAGCTGAGGTGCTCTCTGAGCAGCTGTGCATGGTTTAAGGACTTATTGGATGGATCCCAGGCAACTGCTAAGGGAAAATGTATCTGCTGAAGTTTTTGCATCTATAATCACCAATGGTTACATCCACTGCATGGTAGTGTACAATGGTGCATGGAGGTGCACCAAGCATAAACAGATGACTACAGCAGAGTAGTGGCTGGTTGCCTAAATCTGAGGAGCTGTGTTAAAACAAGTGCAAACCCATGCAAACATAGGGCTTATGTAGCAACAGTGAACAAACTGAGTTAAACAACTTAACCCAAAAAAAAAAGCTCAAAACTGAGCCCTGTGCCAGCAGTCTTCAATCAGATGAGGTGTAACTGCACTTTTTTGCCGCAAGGTTGAAGGGGGTGTCCTCTCCAACAAAAGATATACTGGTTTAGTGCTCAATTTAACAGACAGAACCAGATTCAGCACTTCTGAATCAAGTCTATGCTACAGCAGACAAAACATGCAACAAATCAGCAAGAACAGTTTTTAAAAAAATCAGGACTATAGCAAAAACAGAGTTTAAAAGTGCAAAATACAGTATAAAATTGTACTTAATAGTTAGCCGAATGCAGCAGATTCTTTGGATTGCACAGATGAATACAGCAAAGCAGTGGCTGGTTGCCTAACTCTGTTTTGCATTAGCATACATTTTCTGAAGGATATGAAGTATGAAATTCAGACATTTGTAATACTTAATGATTGCATTTGTCGTAATTTGCTAGAAAAGCACGGACTTTATGAGGAACAAACCAGAAATATCAGGCACACTCAAAAATGTTCAAAGTCTGGGGAAGTTGAGCTTCTTAATTTCATCTCTGCTTCACACAAAAATGTACCGTAAGAATTACATCTTATTTCACATAAATGCACCCAAGTCCTGAAAAGCCAAATGGTTAACAAACTGAAAAGCTAAGAAGTGTCTTTCATCCATTAGCAGCCATCACCCTCCACATTCATTAAAGTCACTGTATGTTACATCAAACTGTGGTTAAAAAAAGAAAAAAAAAATGCTCAATCTCTTACTACAAGAATCAAGGACGAAGGAGTACATACAAAAATAACTGTAATTCTCTACAATATGCTATGAAAGTGTAACTTACTTAGCATCAACCAGAATATAAATTGGGAATGTTCAGCAAAAATAGAGACTGTTCATTTACCTGCAGCCCATTTTCCTGCCACCATCCTTCAAACCTTCCCAAAAGTACACATCATTTATTGATCTTGCCTTCTTTCAATGCCTCAAGGTCACAAGCATTTAATGCAAGTGTGCAAACAACTGTGTGTTAGACAGCTAAGTGTAAGCAAATACTTACAGTAACATAAAGGCTTAAAAAAAAACTTCAAAGTTAGTGACTATCACTGAGTCTAATTTTTAACACATAAGCTAACTAAAATGCATTAGCAGAATTAAGCATATGAAATTTAATCCAAATGACCAGAATCTTTGTTGCAATGAGGTCCTCTGAAGTCATGGACTGTTGATGGCCACCCAAATCACCTCTGTCATACTCTGCCACTATCTTCATGGGATTCAGAAATGCTAGCAAGTACTTTTCCTTGGTGGTAGCCATTTCCAGTTCAGAGACAACTCTACTGCAGTGCTTTATGTCTACTGCAAATTTAAATCAGACATTCCAGGGGAGAAGCATATGAAGTGAGTCATGTGGTCTCTCCCAGGAATGTCTGCAGTAAGTGATTTCCACAGCTTAGCAGTTCATAGAATCCCTTGGCTACATAAATCACCACCACAGTCATGTTAGTTAACACAGTCCAAAGCTCATGTTCACCCAATATTTTTAATGGATGAGACAACATTACAGATAAGTGCTGGAAAGTTTAGTGGACAGGTATTGTTTGGGGGGTGCATGTGTTTCTATATGTGTGTGAGTGTATGCAAAGGTATGAGTGGTCTCAGCTGAGTGAGTATGTGTGTCTGTGTGCATGTATGCATGTGAATGTGTATGTAGCTGGGGGTTCACAGTAGGGGGTTAATTGGGGGATAGGTAGGACAGGTGCATGTGTATGTGTATGGGTGAATGGTTGATTGTGTCTTTGAATGGGAACAAGTGAGGGGGTTTGTTTGATATATGGCCCCAGCCCACAGGTGTGGGAGGTTGGCATAATGGTTAAGGTGTTTACCTTACAGACAAAGGGTGAAGAGTTTGATTCTCACATGGGGTAATTAGCTCGGCTTAAAGTAGCCCACAAGGGCAGTTAACCTAGTACTAATCTATGAATTTGTGTGTGTGTGTGTGTGTGTGTGTGTGTGTGTGTGTGTGTGTGTGTGTGTGTGCGTGTGGTAATGCCTGTGTGGCTGCATAAATATGTGAATGTATGTATGTGTGTGTGGGGGGGCATGGCTGCCATACTTCTAAACTCCCCTTGACAAACAAATCCCACAATACTTAAAGGAACACTAGACACAAGGGGCTTTTAAAAATAACCCTAAATCCCTTTTAACATTAATTGAACAACATGCTTTGCAGTAAGGAAGGCATATGGGTGGCACTAGACACCAGAGACACTCTTGCATGTTCCTCTAACCCACTTACAAAATTAATGGAATACAGGTTTTGCAGCAAAAAACATATTAGAAACAATATGAGGTAGGAAACTGTAATGTGTGGCATTGTTGACAGACTGTAATGGTCCCTGACTCATGAGAGCCATGTTCAAGACTTCCAGACTCTAGAGATCACCAGGAAGTCTTTTTACAAATAGCACTCTAATCCACTTAATTGTTAAGAGAGCTGCAGCCTGCATCACGATACACTTTCTGAACATTACGAATGAGACTCTAATGTCTGGCATTAGTGACCAGCTGTATTCATTCATGATTAACGAGTGACAGTGAAAAACTCGAGGAAATATCAGTGACATTCTGTAAACTACAATTCAGTTAAAAGGTATCTTGGTGTGTCTGTGTATTTGCATATGTCTGTATATGTTTGAATGTGTGCATGTGTCTGGGGGAATGAATGGAGTAGGGATTGCCTGTGCCAATGTGAAGCATGGCCTGCTAGTAGTGATTACCACAGCAAAGTGCTTCTTAGTACTAGTGACAAATACCAAGGGATTCAGAGACATGTAAATTAGCTGATAAACAGACATGTATGGAAGAGGCAGCTGTAAGAAACTGATAGATAAAAAAGGAAACAGAAAAGTGTATGCACGTATATTAGTTGGAATATGTTTGTGTTTGAGTGAGAGAAAGCGCATGTGTGTGCATCTGTGTGTGTACATAAACACAGCTATAACAAATACACGTGAACACACTCACATACACACACAAAAATATATATATATATGTGATGCCCGTGCCCTGGCCCAGAAATCAAGGAGCCTCAATCCTCACCACTAACACCAGAGAGGGCATATCATATATTAGGAAAGGATAACAAATACACACAGTAAAGTGCAATTTCCCTTAAGAGCACATAGAGATCACAGTCAATCTGGAGCTGGTCACTCCCTTGCTCTCCAGCTCCCCAATAAGACTCCCCACTGGCACAGCTATAGGGTCTAAATCTCAGCCAGCTGGGCAAGCTAAAATCTCAAGCACCCTCTCTGTCCAACCAGTATTTCATGTCCCTGCCCAAGTAGCTGACACACACATACACACACACACACACACACACACACACACACACACACACACACACACACACACACACACACACACACACACTCTTGGAGATAAGTTTATACAACCAGACAGACACTCCTGGGGAAGGTTGGCACAGGTTCTCCAGCTGTGCCCCTTTTACCCAGACTGTATGGTAGTACCACTTGCCACCACCCAGCTAATACTTATCAGCTACTCAAAAGCCCTTAAAAGGGTGTCTAATTATTACTGTGCAATATTATTATCCAATTGGTAGATGTGACTAAACAGTCAAGGCTTATTAGAGTGACTTGGTACAGTAATCACTGTAAATATGCAATGTACTCTAGAGCTTAAATTATCTCTACACAAAACAGCCACAGTTGAAAGGGTTTAAAATATTTAATAATAAATAATAAAAACAACAAGACAATACTTTCTACTACACAGAGCTAGTCAAGAGTTCAGAGATCACACAGCAATACTTAAAATAATTTGTTAGTAAAGTTCTGACATCACAGAAAAACACAGTGTAATCTTTCTAGTGTCTAACTATCTCTAAACAAAAACAGAAGTCTAAGATAACTTACACGTGAGCAAGAGGAAGTGCTGTAAGTTGGATGATCAAGACAAAAATGCTTAGTGCTTTCTGATGCTCTCTGTTTTAAATTGCTATTGCAGTTCTGATAACATTACATCATTTCACACTTTCCTGGTGTCCCTAGGCCAACAGAAACTGCATCTACATTCTTTTACACCTCCTTTTGTTATTTTGCAGCTGGTTAGGAGCAGAACAATAAAAATACATTTGCATGTTTAAATCTAGCAATTTAACTCTTGTTTAAAACATTAGAAAGAATTTCTTCATCTAGACTCCTCGACACCACTGTCTACATCAAAGGGTCACCACATTCTTTACTTTGGTCAGTAGAGTGCACTGCTGTCACATTTATTTCCAGTTCCACATGTAACAGTATTTCTTTACATTTAAGACAACAAGCCTGTAGTTTTACATTAATATTTACAAATGATAGAATTATCTGCACAATTCTATCTGGCTAGGCTGGCAGCCTTCACATTTCTCCCCCTTGGAGAACTCAAGCTAGTTTTTCAAGTGACCCTTGAGAAATGCCACTTGAGAGGGTCAGGTCTATCTGAGTATACCTACCCCATTCCCTATCTTGAGAGCCCATTGGCATTGTTATTGCTAACCCCACTGCAGTGCTGCACTGACATGTCATATGCTTGCAACCCCAGGTTCCATCTTAGCAACTTGTCATTTTGCTGGATGGCTCTGTTTAACCATGTTAGGGATTGTGATCTGTCATAACAGTGAATTTCCTTCCATACAGATAAGGCTGACGTTTTTGCAGTGCCCACACTATGGCTAGACATTCCTTTTCTACAGCTGCATAGCATTCCTCCCTGGGTTGGAGCCTATGACTGAGATAATCCACTGGGTGCTCTTCCCCCTCTGAAGAAATCTAAGTACAGCCCCCACCTCATCGTTTTAAGCATCCACCTGCACAACAAATTATTTGCTGTAATCTGGACTGGCTAACACAAGGGGTCCTCCCAAAGCTTCATTAAGCTTCTGGAATGTCTGCTCACATGCTGGGGTCCACACTACCTTATCTGGCCTGTTCTTCCTTGTCAGATCTGTGAGGGGAGCAGCTATGGTACTATAACTGGGGTTGAACTTTCTGTAGTACCCTGCTGTCCCTAAAAATGCCCTCACCTGCTTTTTAGTAACAGGTGCAGGCCATGCCTGAATGGCTTCCACTTTGGCAGGTTCAGGCCCGATCTTACCACTCCCCACTCTATGTCCTAGGTAGGAGACCTCTGCCATACCCACCTGACATTTGTTTGGCTTAATGGTCAACCCTGCCCTCTGTAGTCTGCCCAGCACCTCCCTGACATGCTGAAGGTGCTCTGGCCAGGAATGGCTGTAGATGGCAATATCATCTAGGTAAGCAAAGGCAAACCCTCTTTCTCCTGCTAGGATATTATCTACCAGCCTCTGGAAAGTCGCTGGGGCATTCTTCATCCCAAAGGGCATCTTTGTGAACTCATACAAGTCAAAAGGAGTCACAAGGGCTGACTTCTCTCTAGCACTGGGAGTCAAGAGCACCTGCCAGTAACCCTTGGTAAGATCAATGGCTGTAAGATACTTACTTAGCCCCACCCAGCTGCTCTAGGGCCTCATCTGTCCTAGGCATGGGGTAATCATCCGACTCTGTGTGACTATTTAATTTCCTGTAGTCCACACAGAACCTGGTGCTGCCATCCTTCTTTGGCACCAGCACCACTGGGGAAACCCAGGGACTGTTGGACTCTTGACTCACCCCTAGTTCCAACATCTCCTGTACCTCCTCCCTCAGGGTCTGTCTGACTCTCTCAGGCACCCTATAAGGGGCCTGCTTAATAGGCCTTTGGGGTACTGTATCCACCTGCTGCTGCACCAGGTGGGTGCACCCTGGTTTCCCAGTGAATATGTCCCCACATTCCTGCAACACTGCTCAGATTTCTCAAACCTGGGTAGGAGATAGCTGCTGGGACATTGCTACCCCTTCCATTGAGGTGAAAGCCCGAGCCTCGCTGAGGAGATCAGTCCCCAGATCTCCCTCAGACTCCTCCTGCAATCCACTGCAAATGCTCAGCACAAAGGCCTCCCTATCATGGTAAGGTTTCATCATGTTAACGTGGTACAATTTGTGCCTCTGCCATCTGCCTAGCAGTTCCACCATATAGTTAACATCACTTACCTTTCTTACCACCTTGTAGGGTCCCTCCCAAGCTGCTTGCAGCTTGTTATGTCTAACAGGAATGAGAACAATTACCTACTGCCCCACAGCATACTCTCTAGCATTCCTGTCATACCACATCTTTTTCTGTTGTTGGGCTTCTGCCAGGTTCTCCTGGGCCAAGCCCATGAGTTCCCTGAGCCTTGTCCTGAGGTTTAGGATGTATGCCACAACAGACTCCTTGTGAGACTCGCACTCACCTTCCCACTCATCTCGTATTAAATCTAGAGGTCCCCTCACCCTATGCCCATACAGCAACTCAAAGGGTGAAAAACCTGTGGATTCTTAGGGAACTTCTCTGTAAGCAAACAACAGATGGGGCAAATATTTGTCCCACTCCCTCTTAATCTGATCTGCAAATGCCTGTAGCATGGACTTGATTGTAGAGTTTAACCTCTCAACAAAACCATTAGTCTGGGGATGGTAGGGGTGGTCTTTATGTGCTTCACCCCACAGGACTTCACAGACAAGTCAGCAGGTCTGACATGAAATTGGCACCTCTGTCAGTCAGTATTTCTTTTGGGAAACCTACCCTGGTGAAAAATCTCTAACAAAGCATTTGCCACCTTCTCTGCCTCATTGGAGGACAAAGCCACTGCCTCAGGGTATTGTGTAGCATAATCCACTACCACTAGGATATACTTTTCCCTGTGGAACTTGGGGTACTCAGAGGACCCACAATATCCATAGCTACCCTCTGAAATGGTTACTCAATCACAGGCAAAGGCATCAAAGGAGTTCTCACCTTGTCTCCTGCTTTGCCTACCTTTTGGCACTGCTCACATATCCTGCAGTACCATGTTACATCTCTGGAAATTTCAGGCCAATAGAAGTTCTGCATAATACGTCTCTTTGTATGTTTTATGCCATTATGACCTGCAAAGGGAATATCATGGGCTATGGCTAGAAGCACCAGATGGTAGGGTCTAGGCACTACCAACTGCTGCACCCTCTCACCTTTTAGCCTTCCCTCGGGGGTCCACTCTCTGTATAGTAACCCTTTGTCCCAGTATACAGATTCCCCCTTCCCTTGAGAATCAGGTGCCTCCCTAGCTGCCTGCTTCAGGTCTTTCAATGTAGGGTCTGAGAGCTGAGCCTGTCTCAACTCTCTCCTTGTAACCCTTCCCAGCTCCCCTTCCACAGGAAGTCTGGCATCCTCTGACAGTGGTGCCTCACTGTCAGCCTGGGTACTACTACTTACCTCTACCTTTGCAGTCAGACTGTCCAAGGGAACATCAGTACCCCCAAGCAGCTGCGGCTCACCTTCAGTCTCGCTGCTACAGAGTAGCTCCCTCCCTGAAGTAACCACCTCACTAGTCCTGGCTGCAAGTATGCAGTCTGTCTGGGTCTCCCCCAGGCTACCAGGCCCACAAGCCTGTCTCCTAGCCTGACCACGTGTAACTGTATAAGTACATGGTACTGCCTCATCCAAATCCTTCCCTCTCAGGACATCTGCAAGATGGTAGTTCTGTATCCCTGTTGTCTCAAGACAACGTACTACTGGCATTTTGTCTTTCTCACTTACTGGTTCTTGTCACCTTTTGTTCCCCACCTTGCCTCCATGGACATTTGTATGCCACATGGCCCCACTGGTTGCATTCAAAACATTTAACTCTAGCTCCTTGATGTGTACCTAGACTAGTGGCTTCCCCTGCTACTGGCAGATTCTGTTGTGGCAGTCTGTGCTGCCCACCATGGGTTCCTTTAGACCCATGAGCAGTACTGGGGGTCCCCTTCCTGTGCAGGGCTGCCCTGCTTGCCAGGTATAGGTCTCCCTTCTTCCCCAACTCATCTGAAGTAGCACATTGTCTATCAGCTAACCAGATCCTCATGTCCTCAGGATAAGTGCTAAGGGCTTGTTCCCTCGCCAAAAGATCTTCCAGCCCTTCAAAAGTGGTGACCTGACATCCACTCACCCACCTATGGAAATAAGTGGTCAATTCAGCAACATATTCACACACACTTTCATCTGCCTTGCATCTATGCTCGCGAAACTTATTCCTATACATTTCAGGTGTTAGCTTAAACAGTTCTAAAAGACTATTTTTTTACAGCAGTATAATCAAAACATGCAATGCCAGACATTTTGGACTAAACAGTTATAGCTTTACCATGGAGTAAAGGGGTTAGGAACCATACCCAGAGCTCTTGGTCAACTTAATACTGTTTACATACCCTCTCAAACATATGAATGAAACTATCAAAATTATCCCCTTTTTAAAATGTGGAAGAACTTTACTGACCTTTTGTGCTTCTGGGATCCAGTTACTCCCTTCCCCATTACCTCCATGACTCTGGCGAAGAGTCAGCATCTCGTTCTCATGCTGCCTCTGCCTCTTTTGTTCCTCAGCTTGCAGATGTAACAGCTTCTCATTCTCCTCAGCCTGCAAATGTCGCAGTCTCTCATTTGCTTCTAATTCCACATGTCTGGCCTCCAACTCAAGTCTCTTTAGCTCCAGCTAGATTTTTAAGTCCACTGCAGAAAGGTTGAGCTGTCCATTCTCCAAGGGTATTATATCTCCACTGCCAGTCTGATTGTCCTCCTGGTTGCTGTTTTCTGATGCAGCTGTAATCAAGACTGCAACCAGGTCTGCCTTAGTTAGGTTTCCATGCACCAGTCCCCTAGCCTGCACATCTCCACCAGCTGGCTCCTTGTCAGCTTTCCATACTCCTCTGCTGACATGCTGCCTGCTCACCCTGACTAACTAAGATAACAAAAGAAATAAAACAATTGTGATCTGAACTCTGAGTATTCACTGCGTGGCTGATTTAGAGTACAAAGCACCTTCAATCCTCACTGTGCACAAGCTACAGGATTCATTCTACCCACACCACTGCAAGCCAATTAGTAATTGCCAACTAATTAATATGTGATGTGGATATCCCACCACTGCCACCACAAATGTGATGCCTGTGCCCTGGCCCAGCAATCAAGGAGCCTCAATCCTCATCACTAACACCAGAGAGGACATCTCATATATTAGGAAATGATAACAAATACACACAGTAAAGGTCAATTTCCCTTTAAGAGCACACATATATCACAGTCAGTCCAGGGCTGGTCACTCCCTTGCTCTCCAGGTCCCCAATAAGACTCCCCACTGGCATAGCTATAGGGTCCAGATCTCAGCCAGCTGGGCAAGCTAAAATCTCCAGCACCCTCTCTGTCCAACCAGTGCTTCATGTCCCTGCCCAAGTAGCTGACACACACACACTTTGAGATGAGTTTATACAACTACATAGACACTCCTTGGGAAGGCTGGCACAGGTTCTCCAGCTGTGCCCCTTTTACCCAAACTATATGGTAGTACCACTTGCTACCACCCAGCTAATACTTGTCAGCTACTCAAAGGCCCTTAAAAGGGGGTCCAAGTATTACTGTGCAATATTATTATCCAATTGGTAGATGTGACTCAACAGTCAAGGCTTATTAGAGTGACCTGGTACAGTAATCACTATAAATATGCAATGTACTCTAGAGCTTAAATTATCTCTACACAAAACAGCCACAGTTGAAAGGGTTTAAAATATTTAATAATAAATAATAAAAACAACAAGACAATACTTTCTACTACACAGAGCTAGGCAAGAGTTCAGAGATCACACAGAAATACTTAAAATAATTTAGTAGTATAGTTCTGACATCACAGAAAAACACTTAATGTAATCTTTCTAGTTTCTAGCTATCTCTAAAAGAAAAGAGAAGTCTAAGCTAACTTACATGTGAGCAAGAGGCAGTGCTGTGAGTTGGATGATCAAGACAAAAATGCTTAATGCCTTCTGACTCTCTCTGTTTAAATTGCTATTGCAGTTCTGATAAACATTCCATCATTTCACACTTTCCTGGTGTTCCCAGGCCAACAGAAACTGCATCTACATTCTTTTACACCTCCTTTTGTTATTTTGCTGCTGGTCCAGAGCAAAGCAATAAAAACACATTTGCATGTTTAAATCTAGCAATTTAACTCTTGGTTAAAACAATAGAAATAATTTCTTCATCTAGACTTCTCTGCACCACTGTCTTCATCAAAGGGTCACTACATGCTTTACTTTGGTCAGTCGAGTGCACTGTTGTCACATTTATTTCCAATTCCACATGTAACAGTATTTCTTTACATTTAAGACAACAAGCCTGTAGTTTTACATTGATATTTACAAATGATAGAATTATCTGCACTATGCTATCTGGCTAGGCTGGCAGCCTTCACAGTATATGCAGTATATGTATATATATATATATATATATATATATATATATATATATATATACACACACACACATATATATATATATATATATATATATATATATATATATATGGGTCTGCTGTTTTCGGGTGAATTCCATTTAGTCAAAAATGGAATATAGCCCCTGCCCCACTACAGTGTGACCCTGGAGTGAGAATATAAAGTTAGGGGTGTGGGGGGGGCACAGCCCTCCACATTTTGCAACTAGTTTATCTGACGTTATATGTTTCAATGTATTTTTAATGGCTACACGTATATAATAGTGCATACATTGCAATTATTTGGGGGCTACACCCCCCACACCCCCCTTACTTTATATTCTCACGCCAGGGTCGCACTACAGTGGGGCAAGGGCTATATTCCATTTTCAACCAAATGGAATTCGACCAAATGGGTTTTCAGTGAAATGCATTTTTGGTGAAGTGGGCTGCTTGAAATCATTTTCGACCAAATGTAATTCGACCAAAAACAGTAGACCCATATATATATATATATATATATATATATATATATATATATATATATATACACATATATATATTTATATATATATATATATATATATATATATATATATATAAAGGGATTTTACAAAGTTTGAAATGCATTTAAAGCACTTGTCCTGGTGGTGGTATCACTGATAGTAAGCTTATTTCCGCAGAGTTCATAAATGATTTACATCCATGCCACTGATTCCTGAGTGTTAGGCTTAGATCTACTGCCATCCCAGCACTGATAAGTACTTTTAAATTTTTGCAATTATATAATTTACTTATGAGTACTGTTTCTGCATTTTCAAATTATTTATTGTATTCTCTGCACTTTATTTTTGACCTTGCTGCTGGTTCATCTGCATAGTAGTTGTTTAGAAGTGTGAGTTTCCTGGCTAGTTTGATTGTCTTGTTTGTTTTCACTTTGGGCTAATTCTAGTGTGATGTTATGTTAAGAAGACTTGAGAATGCATTCTAATGGTAGTAAAGGTAGCCTGATATGTCTGAGCTGAGAATCACACAAAAAGGCTTTAACAGACATTTTTCAATGGTCATTGGGCTATTTAGTTTTACTCAGTTTTCTCTGCCTCTATAAAGTCATCTCATCTTATCACATACTAGGTTTTAGCAGTGTCCTATAAAGAAATAGGTTCCTAGAATTGAAATTTCCCTATAAATCTACCATTGAATGTTCTTTGTGTTCAGTTACATAAGGTGAAACTAGTTTGTGCAGTGACAAGCATTGCCCCATGAGTTTAGCACTAGTTACTTCTGATTTTACTCAGCACTCTTACTACAAACTTTGGTCATGGGAGACTCCATTGTGAGACACACATGTCCCACTTATCAAGGTGAGCAAGGAGGAAGTCACAATCAGTTGTGTATCATGGGCAGGGATCCACCAAATCATGCATGCACTCACGTCACTGAACCACAAGTACTGATGTGACACAGTCATAGTCCACGTGGGTGTAAATGATGTGAGATGTATGTCCCTGGACTGTATGAAGAGAGAACTGATGGACCTCTCATACTATGTGTCCCAAGCCAACATGAGCCTAGCAATGAACAGCATTCTACTTTCTACAAGGATGATGTCACGATATGAACAGAAGATGACTGACTTGAATAACTGGCTTAGTTTTCAGTGTCACTCTAAGAGGCTGCAATATTTTTCAGCATGTGAGGATATGATCACCAGACTGTGCTGCTTTGCCAGGGATGGTCTGCACCTGCCCCCTCTAGGCTTTCAAATATTAGTTAAAACATTGTCCTCTCCCATAATGCCCTTATCTAGGTAATGCCAACCTGACAAACCTTCCAACTTAGCAAAACCAACCAAAAAGGCTAAAGATGTTACTGCTCAATGGCAGAAGTGTAAATAAGAAACGTCACTCCATCAAAGCTCTTCTCTCTCTGGAGAATGCAGGCATTTGTGCAGTTACTGAGACATGATTTAAAGGCAATCAGACAGTGCAGGATTAGAATGCCTTCCACAAATTTAGCCTGGCTGCTGCTCAGGAGGGGACTAAAGGTGGAGGTGTATTGATTTACATAAAAAACAAGTATCTCTCAAGGCTGATCAAACAATATGACATGCTTGAGGTTCTCCATGTTCAAATCATCATAGGCAAAGTCCCATACCATATTCATGCAAATTATAGGACCCCTCTGTGACCCAGGAAACATATAACACATACTGAAATGTACTGGAGACACTCATCATTCAACCTAACACCACAGCCACTAGCAACTTCAACTATCCCATTATAAATTGGGAATCGTACACAACCCCAAACTTGTAGACACAGAAATTCCTGCACTTTGTAAGCACAAACACCCTAGACCAGCATGTTCATATGTTTATTAGGGGTGCAGGCAACCTGTGACCCCAGCTAACCCTGAAACATTTAGGAACTATTCTAAGGCAAACTTTCTACTATTAGGAAACTTATCTTAACAATCCTGTGTCAGTTTTTGATTGACTGTGCAGTAGCCTGGTAAGAGAAGATTTATGCTGATTTATATTTTATGTTTTACCACTGTTTTTCACTGTTAATAGGGAGAAAAGGATAGTTTGTAAACAAGAAGATTTACTTTGAGTTACATGTTGTTGTTTTACCTTTGTTTCTCACTGTTTGTTGCTAGAAAGGGATAGGTTTTAGATAGGCAAACTCTAGCCATCCCAAGGGGTCTAGTCAACTATAAATTTTCACAGACTGCACTGAGTAAAATCCAGAACTTATCTGAAGCAATCCTCTCTTGGTCTGTGATTAACTGAGCTTTACTGTTAAAAAGAGGTGCAGTTGCAAGCAATAGTGAGCAGAAGCTACTGTGTTCATTTGTATGCAGTGTATAGGAATTTCAGATTTTTTGAGACTTTCACAAATGGTACGGTCAAAACATTGAATTTATTCTTCTTAATTTAATCTTTATTTGTATATTGTTGTGTGATTTTTCTCACAGAGGTTGATTTAAAATCTGTTTGAATTCTGTGGTTACTGATTTTGAGTATCCTTTTCTTTTAGAATTCTTTATTCACTTGTAGCTGAAAGTGGATTCCTTAAATGAGTATGCCATTAATGATTTACTATAGCACAAGTATCTGTGTACAGTGCAGTAAATGTTATGTATCTTTAAAGGTAATGCCTGATAATACTGGTGATCTCTTTTCCTCATGTCAAAAGTGGGATGATTTGCATACCATTATTAGTAATAAATCTAGACTTACTGATGACGATTGCACTTGTGTAGTTGTCACAGCTTGGAGAACTGTTGTTACATGTATTAATGACTGGACTGATGAGATAATAATGTCAGGCAAACAGCAAATAGATCACATTTAAGAAAGGAGGTGTTTATTCTAAGAAACATCAATCAACCCCTATTGAACAAAATAATACCATTGACAATTTTGGAATTCTGGATACAAGTATTCAACAATCTGATGATTCAGAGCATGTAGAAAAAAATAAAAGGAGAAAGAAAGGGCAAATTTCACAACAAACAGCAAGGAAGAAAAATAAGCTGATTAGTGTCTATAAAACAGAGAATATATGCTAACGCTGCTTTGTTATGTATCACACAGATTACAGGGAATGATAGCATTTTTCTACCAGAAAACCTTCAGTCTACAACAAAGGCATCATTTTTCTAAAAGTAAATGTAGAAAAAACAGGCAAGGGGCAGGTGAAAAGGAAGAAAGCAAAATTGAACATGGAAAGATTGAAGAACATTACAGGAAGAAAAAATAGGAGAAAGGCACAACTTGACAACATGGCTCAAGCTGTGGATGTACAAAGCCAGCTGGATGAGAATTGCTGCTTGCAAATTTAATACACAGTGAAAACAGTGGGATTAATAAGACTAATGGTGATGAAGATCATTCCTTTGTAACAACTGACAGAGCTGATATTACTGCATTAGAAGTTGAAGATTTTTCAGATCTAGTCAGAAAAGATAGTATTGTAATTGGAGATTCAATTATTAGAGGAACTCATATTTACATTTGCAGAGAAGATAATGAACATTGAATAATGTTATGTTGGCCAGGTGCAAAAATAGAAGATGTGAGACAAGCCTTGGAATGCCTTCAATGTAAGGAAGTACAGATCTGTTTTTATTCATGTTGATACAAATTATCTCATCTGCAAGGACTCTCTGTTAATAGTGAACTTACAACCCTCTTACATAGTATAGCTTGCACTGGTGTTAGGACATATTTTTCGCAAATCATATATAGAAAGGATAATCAGGCCACTGTGAATGAAAAGATTTTTGGGGGTAAATACCTACATGGAAAAAATGTCCCATTTTAAATAAATGGAAATATGTAGAGCATCCAGGTCTAGTTTTAGGCACACATGTTCAGACAGGATGGTGTGCATTTGTCAAGATCAGGGAAGAAACATTTTGTAACAGATATTTTGCAATATTTGACAAAAAGAAGACAGAATTTTTACCAGGTCAAAAATTTAACAGTTCACAAATTATAGGTTCATAGGTAGGTACTAGGCTATTGGCCCTAGGGCCTATACAAGCCTAGCCAAAAAGGTACCCTGGCTTTCACCACCCAAGAAAATTATTTTCCTGTGCCCCTGTCAAGCAGATGGCAATATTTGATGTATCTCTGATAGTTGTTAATGCTAGGAGCATTAATAATATATATTTTTTTATTGTACAATTTGCTATGTTCCCACAAGATTGGTGTTGCTATTGTTTGTGAAACATGGTTAAAGCACAATGACTGGAAACCAGTTCTGTCAGGGTATAAATACTTTTACTGTAACAGACATTCTAAAAAACATAAAGTGGAGGCATTATGTTAGGAATTAAAGATTGTTATGAGACCTGTGATGATTACATGTTCAGTAATAACACTAATATTGTAGATTGTGTAACTATGACAAAAAAAACAACACAGAAATATATATTAATTGTTGGAGTGTATACACCACTAACATCAAGTGCTGATGACCTAGAGGAATTCATAAATTTTTTGCATGAAACACAGGAGGGAAGAATGATAGTGGCCAGGGACTTGATTTACCAGAAACAGAATGAAATAATATGGATTCAACATGTTCAGAAACAACAATTGATTCAGCTTGTAAAAAGTCTACCAAGGAATGGAACATACTAGACATTGTTTGTGTTCCTAAAGAAATTGCTGTTACTTCATGTCAAGTTTTACCACAGTTGACATCCATTGATCATGGGGTTATAAAGGTTAATTTATTGGCTAGGCAATTCTTCAAAACTATAATCAATGATTTATTAATAAAAGATTATAAGGAAACAAAGCAGTCACTATGTAAAACTAATAGAAGTGATGCTTATGCATTCAGTAGAAAAATGCAGAAGGAATGTGAAAAGTTTTGAAAGAGAAACTGTTTCACTGTAAAAAATCAAACTGTTTAACATCAGGGTCTAGCCACACAACTTCAGCAGGGTATAGTTCCATAAGGACAAGACACTTGATTAAGGTGAGAGACAACAAATGTAAGAAATGGAAAAGATGTGAAACTACAACTTTGAAAATTGAAATAAACAAGCTGGACAGAGAAATTAAACAGTGTGAGACAAGATCAAGAAAAAAATTGAAGAAAATGTATATAAAGATATTGAGCATAATAGGAAAACATTTTATAGACACATATGTGGAAGGAGTAAAGACATACAAAATGATAAACTTTGTGTAGATTCTAAAATTTATTCTCAGACACAACAGATTATAGATATATTTACAAAATCTTATGAAAAGCAGTTTGGTTCCACAAAGGAGGTAACACATTGTCCTAGTAAAATCATGATAGCCTCAGATACTGAAATCAAATTAGATTATATGAGAAAGAGCTAAACAAACTGGATCCAAACAAAGGACAGGGAGGAGACTCAATTAATAAAAATGACCTAAGAACATTATGGAGTGAACTTATAGTAAAGTATATATCAGCTTTCATATGTTGAAAATAGAACTATTATCACCTGTAACATGACATTCCATAACAATATAATAACAACTATGAATGAGAAATTGTGTTGTGATGTAATTTACATAGATTTAACTTCAGAATTTAATAGGGTTATACACAAACCACTGATCAAGAAATTAGAACATCTAGGTATTTATGTACTCTTGATAAGATGGATAGCTGCATAGCTTTCAACTAGGACATGACAAGTATCATATAGCACGGATGGGTGAAATTTGTAGTTACAGTGAAGGTGCCCCACAGGGCTCTGTACTAGGGCCATACTTTAGATTACATCTTTCAGATCTATATTTTCATTTGAGGTGCTCTGCAGTGTGTATGTGGATGACTTGAAAATGGGAAAACTGATTACATGTGTTACAGATAGGGCAAGCTGCAAAAGAATTTCACTAAATAGACTATCTGGACAAAGAATAGCAATATGTTGATAAATACATCAAAATCTAAGCATATGACCCTTGGGAGACATAAAATGAAAGGTAAATATTTAATGTAACACACAGTGATTGAAACTGTAGATTCATTTAGGGACTTGGATATATGGGTAGATCCAACTTTGAGTTTTTTTTATAATGTCAACCAATTGGTTAATGATAGTTATAGAACTGTAGATTTTATAAAGTCTAGGAAATCAGAAGTTATAGTCATTGTTTGTTAGTTACATCAGACCCAAACATGAGTATGGAATAACAATATGGAAACCTTATAACAAAATAAACATGAGCAAACTGGAAAGAGTACAGCAGAAATATACCAAGGGCATCCACTAATGTGAAAATTTAAGTTATTATGAAAAACTAAAATATCTGAACTTGTACAGTGCCTCATATAGAAATTTAAGAGGAGATCTTATTCAGTTATATAGGGGATTTAGAGACAACTACCCCTGGGAATGTTTGGGGTTATCAAAAAGTAGTAGAGAATCATCAGATAACCTATATAGAAGATGTTATAGGAATGAGAAGTATACTAAATAGTTCTCTGAGAGAGCAACTGATGCATTAAATAGACTGCCAGATTAAATTAAAACAAGCACTAGATTATATATTTTTAAGAACAGCCTGTACACTTATTATGGGAACAGCTGTTTTGGCATATTGGCAGGCTTGAAGAGCATTATTGTCCATGCTTGAAATATTTGTACATATGTATGTATGTATGTACTATTAAGTGATACCCTGGCAAAATTTCAAGAACCCCAAATCCTGAGAACACCACTGCCTATACAGAACTGTTCACAGAAACCCTTTACAATCATGTTAATAGCTGCACAGAGACAGTTGTATTTACCACAAATAAGCACAGAACAAACTCAAAGAATAAGCCACAGTGGGGGAATCCCAACATCAATAGATTACATAACAAAATAAAGAAAATCATTGCAAAAGTTAGGAAGTTCAAGAAAAAACTCCCTCATCAATCTAAACAAGCAAATCAGAGAGCTAATTGAATCTACCAAAGTCATATTTGAAGTAAAACTAGCTTCCCAGGCCAAGGACAATCACAAGGCTTTTTTAGCAATGTCCACAACATCAAATGCAGTGCACAGCAATGTGCAGAACTAATTATAAATGGAACCATCTACACTGAGCCAGAAAATATAGCAAATATACTGGATGACAAATTTGGCTGCTATTTTACCCCTCTTTCCCCCGATACCCTCAGGAAATACCATCAAATGTAACTCCCCCAACTATCACTAGGGAAAAAGTCCTAAAATACTCCCCAAGACTAAGAACCCAGCATTAATGGGCCACAATAATATCCCAGGATGCCTCTTAAACAGCTTAAATCATAAGGTATTGAGACCACTAAAGTCACTCTTTAACTGTAGCTGCCAGACATGATTCATGACTAGCCAATGAAGAACTGCAGCCATCATTTCTCTGCCCAAGGGTAATCCATCTATAGACCCTGGTAACTACAGACCCATAAGTCTGACTAGTCTCATATTCAAAGCCATGAAAATAATTATCATAGAAATGATTAACAATGACATAGGATACCTTAAGATACTAGATCCAACCCAGTTTGGTTTCATTAGGGCAGGTAATGCCTACTGAATTTGGTGAACTTCTTAGAGAAGGTCATCTACCTTGACCTGACCAAAGCATTTGATACAATACCAACTTGGTTATTGTAGATAATCTCATGAAATTAAGTATAAATTCCTCTGCCACCTACTAGATAGCTAGCTGGCTCACACATAGGAAGTTAGGATAGTGGAGTCTACCTCCACAAAGAAGCGGGGCACTGGTGGAGTCCCTCAGACCTCTGTGCTGGGTCTGCTTTTTTTACATTTACTTCTCTGAAGTAAAGGCCAAAGTCAAGGCCCTCTGGATGATCAAGTTTGCAGATGGTTGTAAACCATATGCAATCACAGACTCCGCACTAGGCACTAATACCTTCCACAAAGGAGGTAACAGAATGGGAGGATGACAAGAATTTATTTGGAGTGCAGGTTAGAGATTACCTTCCTTATCCAGGATTGATATCAGGGTATAGGCAAAGAGAAATAAATAGGGGGTCCTAAATGAAAGACTAGCAGTGGTAGAGTTTTTAATTGAATCTAGAATAAAAGCTGTTGTTTAAAAGGGAACATACACAATTGTGCATGATAACTATAAGAATCAGTAAGAGGAGGTTAGAAAGGATTGGGAAGAGAGATTGGATAAGCAGTTCAGAAAGAAACAATCGGGAGATATATGTTTGTCTCCCAAATGTGCCACAAAATCTAGAAGATTTAGGATTTTTGCTTGAAAATGTTTACATAGATATTTTTATACCCCAAGTAGACTCCAGAGAATTTTTCCTCATGTAGACAGCACATGTTGGAGGTGTGATGGGGAAGAAAGAGGCAAGTAGGAACATATTTTCTGGGAGTGTAATGAGATGGCAGACTTTACAGATTCCTGCAGACTGTTCTATCAGAGATACTGGGTGAGCAAATTAGTGTAACTAGGGAAATTATTTTTCTGAGCTATGATACCGAATCGGAATTGTCTAGACATAGTAAGGCCTTGCTGAGCCTAATTATTGTGGCTGCCAAAAAAGCAATTACTAGAAAATAGAAATCAAAGTCTAAATCAACAGTACTAGAAGTAGTGAATATAGTAACGGATAAAACAACTGGAAATGGGGTCTTTAGAAAAGGTAAGGAGCAAATTACATAGGAAAAATGGGAACTGTGGGAGCAATACATACAGGGGAAGAATGAGTTTTAAAAGAAGGCAGGACTTGAACTAACTATGTAATGTTTCACTAACAATGATTGGATAGATTATAAGTGATGCATAACCTTTGCAACTAAAATTGTGTAAATACAGTCTCTGATGTAAAATACTTGCAGCTTGGACTGTGTCAATATTGTTTGTTTTCACTTATATAAATGTATGATTGTCTGTGTCATAGCTGATAATTTAATAAAGATGCTTCTTGTAAAAAAAAAAAAAAAAACTCCAAAAAGAACTGACACAGACTAATAACTTGTGCTAGAGTTACAGCCTAAAACTCACTGCCAAGAAATGCATTATAGCGTGCTTTGGGAAACTGATAACTCCTGGAGGCTACCACATCAATTACACGGTCCTAAGAGTAGACCCAATAGTGAGGGATTTGGGGATGCATGTGGACAGTAACCTGGTCTTCAACTATCATCTGTCTATGATAGCAAGGAAATAATTCTATGTTGCACAACTAATAAGCAAGGATATAGCTACGAGATCCAAGGAAATCATTGTTCCGTAGTACTCAGTCCTCATCAGACCAGTCATTGAGCACAATACCCAGTTCGGTATGTACCTGACTAGGCACATGCAACAAATAAAATGTCCACAAAAATTCCTAACAAAAAACAATACAGGGTGTAAGCAATATGTCCTATGTGGATTATTTCAAAGCCCTATCCCTGTACTCTGTCGACTATAGACTGTTGAGGGGTCTCCAATGCATCCTCAGATTCAACTCTGATGGACTTTTGCATATCTGCAAAACAAATAGCATTAGAATTAACTGATCTAGTGACCTAAACCTTGCCTAAGAGATAAATAGAACATATTTGAGGGACATGTATGTGTCTCATAGACTACCCCTTCTCCGAAACAGGCTATCCCATAACATGTGAAGCAGAGTTCTTCCCTAACCCATTTCCAGAATAACTTGGAGCAGTAGATGGGGAATTGGAAATTCTGCCCTGGAATGCAACTATGTCTCTACTGGACAAAAGCAGCCATCAAATGTTTGACCACCCAAGCCCTAGAATGCATATAACCCTTAAATTAACGTTAGGGTACCAAAATCTGTCAGATATATTTTGGATGAATGGCTAGGCTTAAAAAGGTCCTCATGGTAATTAGCCTATAAAAGACACCTATGATACCTATAGGAAGAGAAGATATTTCCTCTTCCACAGAATAACTGGTGACTTCAAAGAAAGAAGGGTCAGTAGGACAAACAAATCACTAGAGCTAAATAAAATGGGGTGAGTTTATGTTACAGCAGGGTGGTGACACTTAACTGTGATCAAACAACAGCTGGACTCAATTACTTTCATCTACTGACTGCTTCACTATCCACTCAGTATTTGCACTTCAGTGATTGTATACACCTGAGATGCCTTATTATGGTCAAATGAATGAATACATAAACAGTAATGACAGTCATTTATTTCATCTTGTTATTAGAGAGATATGACAGCAACCCATTACAACAACCAGCATACAGACACACTCACACACATGTACACATGGATACTCGCACACAAACATACAGACACGCACACACACACACACACACACACACACACACACACACACACACACACACACACACACACACACACACACACACACACACACACACACACACACACACCATTAAATGTGAAAAAGAAATAAAAAAATGCATAATGTCATATGCAGACAGCAATACCATTAAACAGAAGAACCCAAGTCAGTTTTTAATTGAGGGATCTCAGAGTAGACTTACTGTGTAATAATAATAATAATAATAATAATAATAATAATAATAATAATAATAATAATACAAATAAACATTTTCCAATTATTAAACCTCTGGCTGTACTCAACATGTTTCATTTTCATTCTGACTGCTTCAGGCACCAATGACCTCAGGAAGACTGAGCCAGTAGATTCATAGGTTCATAATGTCATAGGTGATTAGTAAGCTAATGGCAGAAGAGCCTTTACAAGCCCAGCCAATAATACCCAGGATATGACAATATTATATCTGAATTCCCCAGATATGAGATAGGGTAATATCAGGTTAGTGCGTATTTGGGTGTTGAAGCCCTGAGTCATTTTACAGTCTACCTCTGTCCATAAGGGACATTGGCAGTACCCCAGGAGTAAATTTATGGTTCCCAATCCATTTATCCAAATTCTACTTGAAGAGAGTGAGGAATGCGCTTTGTTTTACAAAGATAGGAAGTTTATTCCATAGACGAGGTAGCCTTTGGCATACGAATCTGTATTTCCAGCAAGTTCTGTTAGAGTCAAAAATAAGGTTCAGGTCCATGGAACGTGTTATCCTTGTATACTTTTTCTTGTGAATATGTAACATTTTCATTAGGACTGGATCAGAGAATGCCTTGTAGGGCAGGCATAAGTCCCCCCTCAATAAACAATATGAGATGGGGTATAGAGATAGGGCCTTTAGTCAGTCTGCATAAGACATGTATCTTACGCTTTGTTGTTTTTTTAGTGAGAAACCTCAGGGGCTGCTCCATTTGGTGTAAGTGTCTGGTTAGGTGCATACAGAAGGGAGCATTGTACTCAATTATGGGCCTGATGAGAGCTGAGTACAATTGCATTATGGCTTCCTTTGATCTTGATGCCATGCCCTTGTTTATATGTTGAGCCACACAGAAGGATTTCCTCACTAGTGTAGCTACCTGGTGGTCAAAATTTAGTTTACTATCTATCTGTTCCTCACCCCTGGGTCTACTTTTAGGGGTGTGCAATCAATATTGTAATTTGCAGGGATATCTGATATACTGAAGGGTATGATAAAACCTCACATTACCAGTGAGCAAATACTCCCTCCAGGTTACAGCATACTAAGAGTAGACCGGCTAAACAAAAAAGGAGGTGGTGTAGCTATAATATTTAAACAGCATCTAAACATCCAGATCTTAAAATCATCAGCTCCACAAATAGGCAATGAAGAAATAATATATACCAACCTCAAAATTAACCAAAACAAAACCATCAACATAATTGGATGCTACTTCCCACCTGGCCAAAACATCCCTCCACTAGAAAACCTCCTCAGCTGGTCTACCCACCATCTCCCCCAAGAAACTATCATCTTAGGTGATTTCAATATTGACTGGCAATCCTGTTCTGGCAACAATCCAACCCATCATGTACACCTTCATGGCTTTACCCAACTAGTCCAGTCACCAACAAGGATAAATAAAAACTCCAGCAAGCACACTACCCTGGATTGGATACTAGTCAGTAAGAACCCCCAGTCATATATAACAGGCTGCTTATCAGATAGCCTCAGTGATCACTCCCCAACATTCCTACTCAAAAATACCTGTACCAAGCTAAACCTGTCATCTATCGTCAAATACGTAAAAAATAAACTTTAACCCACTCACATTCATCTCATCCCTCAAAGAATGTAACTGGCATGCTCTAAAGTACCTCAGTCTAGATGACGCAGTTGAATTTTTTAATACTACCTTTCTGAACATCCTTAATTACCATGCCCCCATAAGATTTTCCAGAACCAAAGCACAACCCTCCCCATGGCTACAGAAAACCACTAAGTCAGAAATGAAAAACAGGGATAAAGCCTGGGAGCACTGGCGCAAAACCAAAACCCCCGCAGCTAGACAGAAATTCCTAGAACTATGCAATAGAGTCAAAAAGCTAATAAAAGGGACAAATTCCAGTACTACCAGTCTGCCCTAGACTCCTCACAACACAGCCCCAAACAATTCTGGTCCTCCATAAACTCCATCCTCCACCCAGGTAAAGTCAGTACCCCTCCTCCTAACATCCCTCACTCCTCAGAAAATATTGCTATCTCATTCAACACACACTTCACCCAAACCATACTATCACTAGCTAAACAACACAACCCCGCTCGCCTCCAACCCACACCTTCAACTAGTAATCTCCCCACTGCCTTCTCTTTTTCTCCTGTACCTACCTCCAACATAAAAAAAACTCTTAACTAAACTTAAACCCACCAAATTAGCAGCAGACAACCTCCCAAGTGAATACCTACAAATCACAGCTGATGCTCTGGCCTACCCAGTATCCATCTTGATTAACCGATCTCTGTCAGAAAGTTACGTTTCCACATTGTGGAAAGTCTCACATATAATTCCCCTCCACAAAGGCGGACCCTCTGCAAAACTAACCAATTACCGCCCCATAGCTATTCTCTCTCCACTCTCCAAAATATTAGAGAGATGCATACACTCTCAGGTCTCACACTACCTCCTTACTAACAACCTCCTTTCCAGTACTCAGCATGGTTTCCGACCAAATCATAGCACCACCACTGCCTTACTCTCCTTTACTAACACTATCCTTCAGCATAAAAACAATGGCTATCTCTCCTCTGCTACTTTCCTAGACCTATCTAAAGCATTTGACATGGTCCCACACAAACAACTTATCTCTGTCCTCAATAACCTATCCTTCTCACAATCAGTCACCAGCTGGTTTCAGAGTTACCTGTCTGACCGCCAACAATCCGTTGTATGGCAGAATGACATATCTTCCCCAACTACCTGTCTCCATAGGGGTTCCCCAAGGATCCATCCTTGGACCCCTACTTTTCTCTGTTTACACCAATAATCTAGCCTCTGCCACCAAACATGGCACACTCATCCAATACGCAGATGACTCAACCATCATCTGCTCAGCCCAGTCCCTACCCAAACTGCAAAAAGTCACACAGGAAGCCTTTTCCTCTGTTGAAACATGGTTATCCGATGTCCAATTAATACTCAACCCAAACAAAACTAAACTACTCATCTTCCAACCCACCAAACATACTCAAAACAACTCTCACTTTAACATCACAGCAAAAGACAACACCACTATATACCCAACTGAACACACCAAATTGCTAGGAGTGGAAATAGACAATAAACTAAAATTTGACATTCACATATCCATGACCATAAAAAAAAGTCCACAAAAAACTAGGAGCATTATATAGAAATAAACAATTTCTCACCAAAGCAGCAAAGATTTCAATAGCAAATTCCCACCTTATCTCCACCCTACTTTATGCCTCTCCAGTATATACCAACCTAAGGCAATGTGATCTAAACAAGCTAGAGACCTGCTACAACAAAATCGCCAAATTCACCACAGGGGCTTCCTACCGTAGTCACCACTGTCTCTCACTTGCTGAATTGGGCTGGCTTAAACTCCCTCACCCCCTTCAGTGGTATCAACTCTCACTCGCCCACAAACTAGTAAACCATCCACTAAATGTCCCATCCCTCCAGAATCTACTCCAACCCTATCGCACCACCAGACCACTAAGATCCAGCAACAAAAATCACTTGCAGATCACTAAAGCCAATAACTCTGCTGGTGAAGCACTATTCTCTTGCGCCATAGCCAAATTATGGAACTCACTCCCACCCACAATTACCTCCATGCCATCATGCACCAACTTCAAAACTTTATTAAAAGCGCACCTAAAAACATGCTGGCTATGCCCTTGCAACTCCCACTCTAATATCATCCACCCCATCCAACTACTACCTTTCTTTCACCTCCACTAACTACCTTGATGATAGCAAGCTCAGATGCTCATAAGCCTAGTACTTATTATACAGCAGGAACTTCTCATTGTTACATTTGTTAATGCCTGTTATGTACTTCACAGATAAAAATTCTAGTTGTCTACTGATGTACTATGTTCTTCATCTGTAAATATGTTGTAAGTAATTTCTATGCTAAATTGTTAATTGCTATGTAATCCAATGTAACTACTGTCTGTTTATTTTACTGTGGAGCTTTTCTCCCCGGGCCTCCGCTGAAAATGGACCCACATCCAGTTGGACACTCCCGGTCAACAAATTTAAATAAATAAATAAATGATTATGCATTTTTAGCATTTAGTCTCAGACTATGGCTTTGGAATCAGTCATTTGTCATTTTTAAGCCTGTTTGTAGGATGTTAACATCATATGCATCGGAGACCATCCAAGTGCAATTAACCATAGGCAAGACTGCTCTGCAATTTGTAGCATGTTACAGGCCACCCTCTCAAACTCAGGAACCTCACATAGCCTTCCTGAAAACACTGGAGGGGTTAAATGTATCTCCAAACACCATCATACTAGGTGACTTCAACTACCCTAATATAGACTGGGAACACTACTCAAGCCCAAACACTCTAGCCCAAAGGTTCCTGGAGTTCATAAACTCAAATGCCATGGAACAACTAGTCACCATCCCCACAAGAGGAGAAAACATACTTGATCTCATCATCACGGACATGGGATCACAATGTTCAACACCGGAAGTATACCCCTCACTGGTGAGATCAGATCATAAACTAATCTCGCTGGAGGTCCTCATCCCGCCGCCACCTGAAATAAAAAAGACCACAGTGAAAAACTTCTCAAAAGCCGACTTCACACTTCTAAAAACTAGTGTGATCTCCTTTAAGGCCCCTGAGCCAGTGGAAAACATTACTCAAACCGCTGAATCACTTACAAATGCCTTCTACCAGCACCTACAGGACTGCATGGATCAGGCAATCCCAAACAAAACTAAGACTCTTTGTACCAAAGGCAAGCGTCCAGTCTGGTGGACCCCAGCCATAAGCAAGCTCTACAACAAAAGGAGGAAGCTACTACAAGATAGAGCAAAATCCTTGAAAGGTAAGGCACCTTTGATCATTATAAGTAAAAAACTAAGAGCTCGCATAAAATCATCCAAGGCAAATTTTGAGAGAAAAATTGCCAAGGACTCAAAAGACAATCATAAGGCCTTCTTTAGCTATGTTAGAAACCTAGGAGGAAACTCCCAGATATGCTCAGAATTAGTTCAAAATGATGTGAAGATTACCGAACCTACACACATTGCCAACATACTGGCTGACAGGTTCAGTGCAAACTTCTCCCCAAAAGGAGAGATATCTATACCAGAGGATTGTAGCCCCCCAAACATCTCCAACACCCAGGTGAGAACTGCTCTCTCCAAGGCAAAAAACACAGCATCCATGGGACCGGATGGTGTCCCCGGCTGTGTGCTCCATGAACTCAATGAGGAATTAAACCCGCAGTTAGGACAGCTGTTTAATCTTAGCCTCACCTCAGGATACGTACCCAAGGAGTGGCGCACGGCAAATGTGGTCCCACTTCACAAGGGCGGTGCCTCCACCGACCCTGGGAATTACCATCCCATTAGCTTGACAAGCCTTATCTGCAAAGCCATGGAGAGGATCATAATGGAACTCATAAATAAAGACATAGGGAACTTGCAGACTTTGGATCCAACCCAGTTTGTCTTTGTCAAAGGCAGATCATGCCTTTTAAACTTGGTTGACTTTTTTGAAACAGTCACCAAGGCAGTTCATACAGCCTACCTCGACCTGGCAAAGGCCTTCGACACAATACCCCACTCAGGTATCATCGCAAAACTCATCAGCTTGAATGTAAACCCATACATCACAAGATGGGTTGCAAACTGGCTAAGTGACAGAACCCACAGGGTCAGAGTTGCTGGCGCCATGTCAGACTCAAAGCCTGTCACAAGTGGTGTCCCACAGGGCTCAGTCCTGGGACCACTCTTGTTTGGCATCTACTTTTCTGAAGTACAAGCAAACACAGGAGGGTTATGGCTGACAAAGTTTGCAGATGACTGCAAACTGGCCATAGTCGAAAACACATCTGACACAGATATCCTTCAGAAGGGCCTCACAGAAACGGATAACTGGTGCCAGAGCCATGGCCTAAAGTTAAACGCCAAGAAATGCATAGTCATACCCTTCGCGAAAAACAAGGTTACCCCTAGCTACCATATAGGTGGCAATCCACTGAGCACAGAAGAAGTCATCAGGGATCTGGGGACCCAGGTTGACAGTAACCTTTCGTTTGACACTCATGTTGCCAAAGTAGTTAGGAAAACCTTCTACATTGCCCACCTGATCATGAAGGGATTCACATCTAGATCTAGGGAGGTCATCGTCCCCCTGTACTCATCACTCATTAGACCTATGATTGAGTACAATGACCCATTCGGAATGTATCTGACCCGACACCTGCAGCAGCTGGAAAGGCCCCAAAAGTTCCTCACCAAAAGGATAAAGGGTCTCAAAAATATGTCTTATGCTGCCCGACTGAAAGAACTCCAGCTCTATTCAGTCGCATACCGCTTGCTCAGAGGTGACCTGTGCCTGACATATAAGGCCATGTCAAACCCAGATTTGATGAATATGCTTCACCTCAAAAAATCTAGATCCCTCAGAACCACAAGGCGGAGACTTAAACCTTGACACGGTTATTAATAGAACGTGCTGGAGGGACAGATTCATCACCCAGAGACTCCCTATGCTGTGGAACAAAATCCCAGTACATGTGAGGCAGAGCACCTCGCTGGCCTTGTTCAAGAGGAATCTTGACCAATGGATGGGAGATCGCAGATATACCCCAGGGATTACTTCAGTGTCACTGCTTGACAAAGGCACAGCAAAATAATAGGCATAGTTTTCTTCAAACTAAAGGGGTGGTGAAAGCCACATAACTATGGGCTAGGCTTATAAATGCCCTTGGGCAGATAGTCTAGTATGAACCTATGAACCTATGAACCTATATGGGGATTCAGTGATTTCTCCCAGCTTACAGTCGTCAGTGAACTTGGTGAGCCAGAGGCCCCCAACATTGGTCTTAATGTCAGAGAAGTATATACCAAACAGGAGGAGTCCCAACACAGAGCCCTGTGGGACACTGCTAGTAAATGGTTTCTTATCAGAAGTGAATTCACATATCCAGACAGCACGTGTCCTGTCATTGAACCAGTTGGCTATCCATCTGATGATGTAGGGTTTTTTTTTTTCCTAACTCAGTAAGTTTATCCATGATCCCTGAGTGGGGAGTTGTGCTGAAAGCTTTGGCCAGGTCTAGATAAGCAGTGTGTACCATTTTACACTCATCCATGGCCCTGGTGAACTTATCAAAGAAGTCTACCAGATTGAGCAGGCAAGGCTTTCCTTTGACACAGCCAAATTGGGTCTGGTCCGGTTTTTGGAGAGTTCCTATGTTATTATTGATCAGGTTCATGATAATTCTGCTCATGGCTTTGCAGACAAGACAAGTAAAGCGTATGGGTGTGCAGTTCCCTGGGTCAGATGATGGGCCCTCTTGTGCAGAGGAACAACTGTTGCAGTCCTCCATTCCTCTAGGACAAAGCCTGTTTGGAGGCTGAGATTAAAGAGGGTTTCTAGTGGCCCTGATAGATAGATAGATAGATAGATAGATAGATAGATAGATAGATAGATAGATAGATAGATAGATAGATAGATGCAGTAAGGACTTGTTCCCTCATAATGACTGGTAGGGGTATGGTTGTGGGTATTTATTTGGGTGTGGAAGGAGGTGATGGGGGGAATAAGTTTGAACTGAACTTGTTGACCAGCAGGTTTGCTATAGTTTTAGGCTAGGTGTAAGTGTTGCCATTCATGATTGACCTAGCACATTGCTGAGCATTTCCCCTGAGGCTATGAACATAATTAAAAAAGTGTTATAGTTATCTTTCACCTTGGAGAATAGCTTTGCCTCATAGTTTGCTTTGGCAGATTTGGCCAGCTTTCTAATTTCTTTGTTTAGCCTGGTGAGTGTCTTTTTGCATTGATTTTCTTTTGTTGAATAGCTTATTTAAACTAGGAGCCCATCATGGTGGTTTATTTTTTCTAGTAATCATAGGTTTGACTTGGACAGGTACTGCCTCTTCTATACAGTTATGAAAGTGGCTGTACAGTGCTTTTATGTACAGCTCAGAGTAGGCCTTAGTGCCATCTGGGTGTACAGGGCTTAGAAATTTAATAAGCTGTCAAAGTTCTCAACATGTTTGGAGCTTGATGGGGGTTCTAAAGGAGATCATATTGTGCTCAGATCTTCCCAGGGAAGGGTTAATGCACAAGAGGGAACAGCATCCCCCTAGGATATGAGGATATGATGAAAGGAGATACTACCAGCCCAACTAGCTGGAACTTTGTAAATAATTATATGTCACTGATGAATATTAAAATGATTTATATAGGATATTTGTGTTACAGATGTATTAGAAATGTATGTCATGTGTATCAAACTGCTTGTACAGACGTGAGTGTTGAAAAGGTATTTGCAAAGTGCTGTTTGAAATGTAACCACAGTTTGCCCTACTGGAAAAGAACAGAAATGTACATGCACTATTGCAACTGTTAAAATGCATATATTTTAATAGTGGAAACTGTGATAACCTCAGTCTAGTAAATTTTAGAAAAATACCTGAAATTAAATTACTTTATAGCTAGGCATTAAAAGATGGCATCTTACAGTTTTTATTGCAGCAAGAGAATTTCTGTAATGTCTTTAGGGTGACTTGATTTCTAGTCTTGAAAGCATGAAGGAATGCAATTGCTTTATGACTTCCAACATCTGCCAGAGATCTGAGGAGACGCCCTTGTCTGTATATTTTACAGGTAGATGTTAAATACTGCCAACTTCATCAATGGTTGTTTGGCCTGGGAACTATATTTTAGATATTAAATTCAGACGTCTCATCTGGCATTCTGTCTTGGACCTGACAACAACTAGCAGATCCATTCACCACATCTGCTTGTTCTTTAATTATTTATTATTAAATATATTTAAACCTTTCATCGTGGCTGATCTGTGCAGAGATATTTAAGTTTTGAGAATACTTACATATTTATTTGATGACACATTGTGTGGGCCACTCCTAATAGCCATGCTCTTGGCCAAACTACCATTTGTGCTAATATTAATATTACATGGTAAGATTGGACACCCTTTGTTAAGGGCCTTAAAGTAGCTGATAAGGAGTGACTAGTTGCAGTAATAACCACCTTGTAGTCTTTGCAGAAGGGAGCATAGCTAATAAACCTGTGCCAGCCTTTCACAGGTATGTGTATGTGTGTAAATCAAAACTTAAAGTGTGTGTGTGTGTGTGTGTGTGTGTGTGTGTGTGTGTGTGTGTGTGTGTGTGTGTGTGTGTGTGTGTGTGTGTGTGTGTGTGTCAGCTACTTGGGCAGGGACATGAAGCACTGGTTCAACAGAGAAGCTGCTGGAGGTCTTGGTTTGGTCACTCAGATGAGATTTCAGCTCTATAGGTGTGTTATTGGGGAGTCTTACTGGGAATCTGGAGGAAGAGAGAGAGAAACCATACCCGGACTGACTGTGGTCTCTATGTGCTCTTAAGGGAAATTGCACTTGATGCAGAGAGCTGCATCTGGAAATACTATGTGTCTACCTGCTATCCTCCCAGTGAGCATTCCCCCACTGTTGCCAGTGGTGATGATCGAAGCTCCTTGATTACTGGGATTCAGTGGTGTGGATATTGAACTCATGTAGCCTGTAAACAGTGGTCACTAAAGAAGGTGTTTGTACTCTCAAGCAGCCACATGGTAGACATTCAGAGTTTCATATCACAATAGTTTTATTTATTTTTTTGTTAGCTTAATAATCAGAGAGAGCAGGCAAGGATGTCAGCAGAGGATTATGGCAAGGTAACAAGGAACCAGTTGACTGAGATGTGCCAAGCCAAAGGACTGTGGCATGCCAACCTGACTAAAAGAGAAATGATTGCAGCCTTGACCACAGATGCATCACAGACCAGCAACCAGAAGGACAACTAAACTGGCCTTAGGGATGTACAACTCTTAGAAATTAGACAGTTCAACTTTGCCTCTGAGGACTTAAAAATCCATCTGGAGTTAAAGAAACTTGAACTGGAGGTCAAACATTTGGAAATAGAAACAGCAGAGAGACTGCAGCATTTGAAGGCTGAAGAAAATGAGAGAATGAGATGTTTGGAGGCTGAAGAAAATGAAAGGCAGTGACAACATGAAAAGGAGATGCTGACTCTTCGCCATGGACATGGCAGTAATGGGGAGGGGAATAACCGAACTCCAGAAGCAATAAAGGTCAGTAAATTTCTTCCACAATTTACAGAGGGTGATACATTTGATAGTTTTATTCATATGTTTGAAAGGGTATATAAACAGTATAATGTTAACCAAGGGCTCTGGGTACGGTTCATGGCCTCCTTACCCCATTGCAAAGCTGTAACTGCTGTTTCTAAATTGTCTAATACTGACTGCTTCAATTATAATACAGTTAAAAATAGTTTATTAGAGTGTTTTAAGTTGACACCTGAAGCTTACAGAAAAAAGTTTCTTGACCATAGATGCAAGGCAGATGAAAGTGTGTGTGAATATATTGCTGAACTAAGCATTCATTTTCATAGGTGGGTAAGTGGGTGTCAGGCCACCACTTTTGAAGGACTGGCAGACCTTTTGGTAAGGGAAAAAGCCCTTAGCACTTTGCCTGAAGATATGAGAATCTGGTTGGCAGATAGAGAATGTAGCACTGCAGATGAGTTGGGGAAAAGGGAGACATATACCTAGCAAGCAGGGCATCACTGCACAGGAAAGGAATACCCAGTGCTGCACAAGGGTCTAAGGGAACCCATGTTGGGCAGCCTAAACCACCCCAGCAGAGTCTGCCAGCAACAGGGGAAGTCACTTCTTCAGGTACACGAACAAGATCAATGGTTAAATGTTTTAAATGTAACCAGTGGGGCCATGTAGCATATAGATGTCCATGGAGGCAAGGTGGGGAGCAAAAGGTAGGGGAGCCAGTAAGTGAGAATGCCAGAATGCCAGTGGTAAGTTGTCTGCCGACAACAAGGGTAACAAACTACCACAAGACATTATATCCTATCTTAGATGGGAAACAGGCCACTGCTAAGAGAGACATAGCCTCTGAGCTAACCATTGGGAAGCCTGCACTGGTTAAAGAGGAGGGAGCACTACTGGCTTGGTCAGACTACTCCAGTCAGAGCTTTAGGAAGGACCCCATTCCAAATACCTTTAGCTAGGGTTCACCTTGACTGGGAGGGCAAAAAAGGAAACCAGCAAGTAGGTGTGTTTGAGGATATCCCTGTAGATGCCCTGATAGGGAATGATTTTGATAATGCAGTACCTTGTGTGCATGCAGTTACACACAGTCAAGCTTGGAGACAAGCATGTGGGTCTGGTAGCCTGAGGTGGACCCAGACAGACTGCACACTTAAAGCCAGGACTGGTGATGTGGTTACTTCAGGGAGGGAGCTGCCCTGTAGCAGTGAGACTGAAGGTGAGCCACAGCTGTTTGTGGATACTGATGTTCCTTTGGACAGAGTGACATCAACAGCAGTGGTGAGTAGTAATACCCAGGCTGACAGTGAGGCACCACTGTCAGAGGATACCAGACTTCCTGTGGAAGGGGAACTGGGAGGGGTTACAAAGAGTGAGTTGAGACAGGCTCAGCTCTCAGACCTTACATTGCAAGGCTTGAAGGAGATAGCCAGGGAGGTGCCTGATTCTCAAGGAAAGGATTAATCTGTATACTTGACAAAGGGTTACTATATAGAGAGTAGACCCCTGAGGGAGGGCTAGAGGGTGAGAGAATACAGCAGTTGGTAGTGTCCAGAGCCTACCATCTGGCACTTCTAGCCATTGCCTGAGACATTCCCTTTGCAGGTCATATGGGCATAAAGTGTACCAAGAGACATACTATGCAGAACTTTTATTGGCCTGGGATTTCCAGGGATGTAACAGGGTACTGAAGGACCTGTGAGCAGTGCCAAAAAGTAGGCAAGGCAAGAGACAATGTGAAAGGTCATTTGATACCTTTGCCTGTTATTGAGGAGCCAGCCATTTCAGAGGATAGCTATGGATATTCTGGGGCCTATGAGTACCCCAAGTTCCACAGGGAAGAAGTATATCACAGTGGTAGTAGATTATACTACCAAATACCTTAAGGTGGTGGCTCTATCCTCCATTGAAACAGAAAAGGTGGCAAATGCTTTGTTAGAAATGTTCAGCAGGGTAGGTTTCCCAAAAGAAATACTGACTGACGGAGGTTCCAAATTCATGTCACTTCTGCTGGCTTGTCTGTCGGAGCGTTGTGGGGTGAAGCACCTAAAGACCACCCCCTACTATCCCAGTCTAATGATCTGGTGGAGAGGTTAAACTCTAAACTAAGAACCATGCTATAGACATTTGCAAATGAGTTTAAGAGGGAGTGGGACAAATATTTGCCCCATATGTTGTTTGCCTACAGACAGGAGGACCCAGGAATCCACAGGTTTTTCACCATTTTAGTAGTTGCTGTATGGGCATAGTGTGAATAGCTTCTAGATTTGATTAGCAATGAATGGTAGGGTGAGTGTGAATCCCACAAGGAGTCTGCTGTGACATATGTCCTAAACCTCAAGACGAGGCTCAGAGAACTCATGGGCTTGGCCCAGGAAAACCTGGCAGAAGCCCAGTAGTAGACAAAGGTCTATTATGACAGGAATGCTTGAGCTAGAGAGTATGCTGTGGGGCAGCAGGTTATGGTTCTCATTCCTGTCAGACACAATAAGCTGCAAGCAGCTTAGGAGGGACCCTTCAAAGTGGTAAGGAAGGTCAGTGATGTTAACTAGATGGTAGAACTTCTAGGCAGGCGACAGGGGCACAAACTGTACCATGTTAACATGATGAAATCTTACCATGATAGAGAGGCCATTGTGCTGGTTATTTGCAGTGGATGGCAGGAGGAGTCTGAGAGGGATCTGGTGACTGATCTCCTCAGTGAGGCTCAGACTGACACCTCAGTGGAAGGGGTGGCAATGTCCCAGAAGCTACCCCTACCCCAGGTTGAGAAATCCAAGCAATGTTACAGGAGGTTGGTGGCAAGTTCACTGGGAAACCAGGGTGTACCCTCCTGTTGCTGCATCATGTGGATAAAGGACTGCAAAGGCCTATCAAGCAGGTCCCTTATAGGGTGCCCGAGAGAGTCAAACAGACTCTGAGGAAGGAGATACAGGAAATGTTATAACTGGGGGTAATCCAGGAGTCCAGCAGTCCCTGGTCCTCTCCAGTGGTGCTGGTACCAAAGACGGATGGCAACAGCAGGTTCTGTCTGGACTACAGGAAACTAAATAGTCACACACAGTCAGATGCTTACCCCATGCCTAGGACAGATGAAGCCCTAGATCAGCTGGTTGGGGCTAAATATTTTACCAAAGTTGATCTTATCAAGGGCTACTGGCAGGTGCCCTTGACTCCCAATGCTAGAGCAAGGTCAGCCATTGTGACTCTTTTCAGCTTGTATGAGTTAAAAAAGATGTCCTTTGAGATGAAAAATGCCCCAGTGACTTTCCAGAGGCTGGTAGATCATATCCTAGCAGGAGCAGGAGATTTTGCCATTGCTTACCTGGATGTTATTTCCATCTACAGCCATTCCAGGCAAGAGCACCTTCAGCATGTTAGGGAGGTGGTGGGCAGACTACAGAGGACAGGGTTGACTCTTAAGCCCAGTAAGTGTCAGGTGTGTACAGCAGAGGTCTCCTAGCTGGGACATATTGTGTAGAGTGGTAATATTGGGCCAGAACCTGACAAAGTGGAAGACATTTAGGAATGGCCTGCCCCTGTTACCAAATAGCAGGTAAGGGCATTCTTAGGGACATCAAGGTACTACAGAAAGTTTGTCCCCAGTTATAGTACCATAGCTGCTCCCCTCACAGACCTTACTAGGAAAAACATGCCAGATAAGGTAGTGTGGACCCCAGCAAAACTGGCAGGCATTCCAGAAGCTTAAAGGAGCTTTGGGAGGACCCCCTGTGTTAGCCAGTCCAGATTACGGCAAAGAGTTTGTTCTGCAGGTGGATGGTTCAAACCATGGGGTAGGGGCTGTACTCATCCAGGTTTCCTGAGAGGAAGAAAAGCACCCAGCGGTATATCTCAGCCATAGGCTCCAACCCAGGGAGGAATACTATGCAGCTGGAGAAAAGGAATGTCTAGCCATAGTGTGGGTACTGTAGAAACTTCTGATTTATCTGTATGGAAGGAAATTCACTGTAGTTATAGACCATGATCCCTTAACATGGCTACATCAAGCCAGCCAGCAAAATGCCAAGTTTACTAAGATGGTGCCTAGGGCTGCAGGCATATTATATAACAGTGCAAGACTGTAGTGGGGTTAGCAATGCCAATGCAGATGAGCTGTCAATACAGGGAATGGCATAATGTATTCCCCGATAGGCTCATTCATGTTAAGCAACACTTCTCTAGGGTCATTTGAAAAACTAGCTTGAATCTTTGAATGGGGGGGGGGGTGCGACAAAAGGAGATACTGCCAGCCCAGCTAGCTGGAATTTTGTAAATAATTATACGTCATTGGTGAATATCAGAATGATTTATATACGATGCTTCTGTTACAAATTTATTTGAACAATATGTCATGTGTATATCAAACTGCATGTACAGATCTATGTGTTGAAAATGTATTTGCAAAGTGATGTTTGAAATGTAATCACAGTGTGCCCTACTGGAAAAGAACAGAAATGTACATGCACTATTGTAACTGTTTAAATGTATATATTTTAACAGTGTAAACTGGGCTATGGGAGGGTAACCTCAGTCTAGTAAATTTTACAAAAATACCTGAAATTAAATTACTTTATGGCTAGGGCATAAAATCTGGTATCTTACAGTTTCCAATGCAAGAAGACACACAGTGCCTGTACTAGGAAATTTTCTGTATTGTCTTTAGGGTGAATTAATTACTAATACTTCTGAATTCAGAAAAAAGTTATCTTGAGGTGTTCATAAAGTGTACATGTTATTGTAACTTTTTTTATTTGGAGATAGCCCTACTTCAGATCTTTTGCGTGAAGAAGTCCAACACTATGGTGGGCTGTCTCTGAAGCTATGCTAGGTGCCAATCAGGCATTCCAAGGAAGAAGCATATGCCAATTAGCCATGTGCTCCCTCCCAAACTACCTGCAAGAATGCAATCAGAGGATTGTTTGGCTGTGTAAATTAGAAAGGTCACTCATAGCAATGGCCATGTTCATCCATTGCAGTACAGGTAAATACTGGGGAGTTTAGTGGGCAGGTATTCTTAGAGTGTATGTGCATTTCTGCATGTGAGGGGCTGCATGTGTGAGTGTATTGTCTGAGTGTCTTTATGTCTGGGAGATCACAGTAGAGGGGTTAGTGAGGGGGTAAGTTAAAGTGGTATGTGTGTGTGTGTGTGTGTGTGTGTGTGTGTGTGTGTGTGTGTGTGTGTGTGTGTGTGTGTGTGTGTTGGAGTAGCTGCCATTTATCCACACATACACCTACACTAATCAGCGAATTCTGCAGCTTTGGGTTGGGGGTACCACTATCCATCAGGGAGAACATTACAGGCATAGACTGGGGGGCACTAGTCAGCAGGTATACCTCTTCACTTCTGTGCCTTAATGGTACACATACAGGACATGGGCAGGGGAAAACACTAGGCACCAGGGATAGCAGATTGTGCCTTAGGGACACTTATACAAAATATGGGCTGGGGCAACACTATCCACAAGAGATAACTCAAAAGATGCGAGGCAAAGGAGCTACTAGACACCAGGGATACTAAATGTAGCATGACTTAAAGTTACTTCATTAAAACAAAACAAACAAAAAAAGCAGCATGGACTGTGGAACCACTAGAGACCAGGGATACTATAATAGTGTGCCTAAAGGCACTAATAAAGATTCTAACCCTGTATCCTTCCACATCAAACAAAGGATATTTGTCCTCTGCACAACCAATAGACACCATTGATATAATGGCTAGCCATAGTATGGGCACTGCAGAAACTTCAGCCTTATCTGCATGGACGGAAATGCACTGTAGTTATAGACCGCAATCCCTTAACATGGCTACATCGAGCCAGCCAGCAAAATGCCAAGTTACTAAGATGGAGCCTAGGGCTGCAGGCATATTGATATAACAGTGTGATGCTGTAGTGGGGTTAGCAATGCCAATGTAGATAGGCTATCAGTACAGGGAATGGCGTAATTTATTCCCTGATAGGCTCATTCCTCTCAAGCAATGTTGCTCTAGGCTCACTTGAAAAACTAGCTTGAGTATTCGAAGGGTGTGGGGTCGGAAGAAGTGTGATGAAAGGAGATGCTGCCAGCCCAGCTAGCTGGAATTTTGTAAATAATTATATATCATTGGTGGATATCAAAATGATTTATCTAAGATGCTTCTGTTACAAATGTATTCAAACTGTATGTCATGTGTATATCAAACTGCATGTACAGATGTGTGTGTTGAAAAGGTATTTGCAAAGTGTTGTTTGAAATGTAACCACAGTGTGCCCTACTGGAAAAGAACTGAAATGTACATGCACTATTGTAACTGTTTAAATGTATATATTTTATCAATGGAAACTGGGCTATAGGAGGTTAATCTCAGTCTAGTAAATTTTAGAATAATATCTAAAATTAAATTACTTTATGGCTAGGGCATAAAAGCTGGCATCTTACAGTTTTCAATGCAAGAAGACACACAGTGCCTGTACTAGGAAATTTTCTGTATTGTCTTTAGGGTGAATTAATTACTAATACTTCTGAATACAGAAACAAGTTATCTTGAGGTGTTCATAAAGTGTACATGTCATTGTGACTTTTTTTATTTGGAGACAGCCCTACTTCAGATCTTTTGCATGAAGAAGTCCAACACTATGGTGAGCTGTCTCTGAAGCTATGCTAGGTGCCAATGAGGCATTCCAAGGAAGAAGCATATGCCAATTAGCCATGTGCCCCCCCCCAAACTACCTGCAAGAAGGCAATCAGAGGATTGTTTGGCTGTGTAAATTAGAAAGGTCACTCATAGCAATGGCCATGTTCATCCATTGCAGTACAGGTAAATACTGGGGAGTTTAGTGGGCAGGTATTCTTAGAGTGTATGTGCATTTCTGCATGTGAGGGGCTGCATGTGTGAGTGTATTGTCTGAGTGTCTTTATGTCTGGGAGATCACAGTAGAGGGGTTAGTGAGGGGGTAAGTTAAAGTGGTATGTGTGTGTGTGTGTGTGTGTGTGTGTGTGTGTGTGTGTGTGTGTGTGTGTGTGTGTGTGTGTGTGTGTGTCTGTGCGTGTGTGTGTTTGTGTGTATCTGTTTGTGTAAGAGTGAGTGTGCCCATGAGTGTGATTGGGTGGGGAAGGGGCTGTGAGTTTGTGTGTGTGTTGGAGTAGCTGCCATTTATCCACACATACACCTACACTAATCAGCGAATCCTGCAGCTTTGGGTTGGGGGTACCACTATCCATCAGGAAGAACACTACAGGCATAGATCGGGGGGGGGGCACTAGTCAGCAGGTATACCTCTTCACTTCTGTGCCTTAATAGCACACATACAGGACATGGGCAGGGGAAAACACTAGGCACCAGGGATAGCAGAGCAGATTGTGCCTTAGGGACACTTATACAAAGCATGGGGTGGGACAACACTATCCACAAGAGATAACTCAAAAGATGTGAGGCAGAGGAGCTGCTAGACAACAGGGATACTATATGTAGCAAGACTTAAAGTTACTTCATTAAAACAAAACAAACAAAAAAAAGCAGCATGGACTGTGGAACCACTAGAGACCAGGGATACTATAATAGTGTGCCTAAAGGCACTAATAAAGATTCTAACCCTGTACCCTTTCACATCAAACAAAGGATATTAGTCCTCTGCACAACCAATAGATACCATTGATATAATGTCTAGCCATAGTATGGGCACTGCAGAAACTTCAGCCTTATCTGCATGGAAGGCAATTCACTATCGTTATAGACCACAATCCCTTAACATGGCTACACTGAGCCAGCCAGAAAAATGCCAAGTTACTTAGATGGAGCCTAGGGTTGCAGGCATATGATATAACAGTGCAATGCTGTAGTAGGGTTAGCAATGCCAATGTAGATAGGCTGTCAGTACAGGGAATGGCGTAATTTATTCCCTGATAGGCTCATTCCTCTCAAGCAATGTTGCTCTAGGCTCACTTGAAAAACTAGCTTGAGTATTTGAAGGGTGTGGGGTGAGAAGAAGTGTGATAAAAGGAGATGCTGCCAGCCCAGCTAGCTGGAATTTTGTAAATAATTATATATCATTGGTGAATATCAAAATGATTTATATAAGATGCTTCTGTTACAAATTTATTCGAACTGTATGTCATGTGTATATAAAACTGCATGTACATATGTGTGTGTTGAAAAGGTATTTGCAAAGTGCTGTTTGAAATGTAACCACAGTGTGCCCTACTGGAAAAGAACTGAAATGTACATGCACTATTGTAACTGTTTAAATGTATATATTTTAACAATGGAAACTGGGCTATAGGAGGTTAATCTCAGTCTAGTAAATTTTAGAAAAATACCTGAAATTAAATTACTTTATGGCTAGGTCATAAAAGTTGGCATCTTACAGTTTTCAATGCAGCAAGACACACAGTGTCTGTACTAGGAAACTTTCTGTATTGTCTTTAGGGTGAATTAATTACTAATACTTCTGAATTTATAAAAAAGTTATCCTGAGGTGTTCATAAGGTGTACATGTTATTGTAACTTTTTTATTAGGAGATTACCCTACTTCAGAGCTTTTGTGTGAAGAAGTCCCACACTATGGTGGGCTGTCTCTGAAGCTATGCTAGGTACCAATGAGAATCTCCAGGGAATAAGCATATACTAATTAGCCATTTGTTCTCCCCCAAACTACCTGCAAGAAGGCAATCAGAGGATCGCTTGGCTGTGCAAATTAGAAAGGTCAGTCATAGTAATGGCCATGTTCATCCATTGCAGTAGAGGTAAATACTGGGGAGTTTAGTGGGCAGGTAGTCTTAGAGTGTGTGTGCATTTGTGCATGTGAGGGGCTGCATGTGTGAGTGTCTTTATGTCTGGGAGGTCATAGTAGAGGGGTTAGTGATGGGGGCTAAGTTAAAGTGGTATGTATGTGTGTGTGTGTGTGTGTGTGTGTGTGTGTGTGTGTGTGTGTGTGTGCGTGTGTGCGTGTGCGTGTGTGCGTGTGTGCGTGTGTGCGCGTGTGTGCGTGTGTGCGTGTGTGCGTGTGTGTGTGTGTGTGTGTGTGTGTGTGTGTGTGTGTGTTGGGGTGGCTGCCATGCTTCCACACATACACCTACACTAATTAGCAAATCCTGCAGCTTTGGATTGGGGGCTACCACTATCCACCAGGGAGAAAACTAAAGGCATGGGTCTGGGGAGGCACTAGACAGCAGTTCTAACTCTTCAATTCTGTGCCTTAATGGCACATATACAGAACATGGGCAGGGGAAAACACTATGCATCAAGGATAGCAGATTGTGCCTTAGGGACACTTATACAAGACATGGGGTGGAGCAACACTAGCCACAAGAGATAACTCAAAAGGTGTGAGGCAGAGGAGCTACTAGACACCAGGGATACTGTATGTAGTATGACTTAAAGGTACTTCATTAAAACAAAACAAACAAACAAAAAACAGCATGGACTGTGGATTCACTACAGATCAGGGATACTATAACAGTGTGCCTAAAGGCACTAATAAAAATTTCAACCCTGTACCCTTCCACATCCAACAAAGGATATTAGTCCTCTGCACAACCAATAGGCATCACACACCACAGATGTAATGTAAAAAATAAATAAGACTTGTAAAAAATGAAACCAAAAAGGGGAAAAAAGGCAGCAAACCCAGCACAACTGCCATGGGAAACATCAGCATTAACCCACTATGCTAACTGATAAGTTAGCAGAGCAAGGTTTTTTTAACATATGATGGGGATCTGAAACATTATTCAAGTCCTGCAATGGTTCATGAGTTACAATATAGAGGGACAATGAACATAAAGCATACCTCAGAAATTTGTAGTGCAAGAAATTTTGACAAAGCCAAATTTTATGTTGAGACAAGCATGCACAATCATTGCAGATTTTAATTATTCCTCCTACAAACTTAGAAAATCACTAGTATAACAGCTTTTGCACTGCCATGCATTTACTGAAGGATATGAAGTATGAAACTTTATTGTCTGGCATTAAGGATTGACTGTCATCATTCCTGATTTACAAGGGCAGGAAAAAGGAGACATTGGGGTATCTTAACTACACAGGTACAAGCTCTCAGTATGTGGCAAGTGTATATCTGTGTGTGTGCGTGTGTGTGTGTGTGTGTGTGTGTGTGTGTGTGTGTGTGTGTGTGTGTGTGTGTGTGTGTGTGTTTGAATGTATGAATTGTGAATGGGAGAGTGAATGAGGGTGGGGGTTCCTGTGCTAACTTGTTGCATCGGCTTCCACTGTTAACTACAGCAGGAAAGTGCTGATCTACACTTGCAGTAGTTAACAGTGATGCAGAGACATAGAAATTAGCCTATAATGAGGTATTTCCCCATTATGGCTAATGTGTCTCTGAACTCTATAGTACTGCATCATGAAACAGGGCCTTTTTATTGTAGCCATTAACATGAATACTGGAGTTCTTTCTTAATTCCTGGGATAGACTTACTTTCCTGGGATAGACTTACTGGTAAATTATATATTTAACTAAACATCTGTAAATACACATTTGTCTAGCAGTTAGTACAGAGGAATAAGGCTATGAGCTGTTATTGAGATGTTTCCCGTCATCCAAGGTTTGATTCCCTCACTCTCCATGTGTCTACTTTATGTCAACCTATCAGACATTGCTCTTGGTTAAGTCTGAAAAAGGTTCATGTGGATCAATGCTCTACCCCAGTAGAAAACGTAAAGTAAAAAAAGCAAATAAAATGAACACACATACACACCCATACCCACATACACACAGGCAGCAGCTTTCACTTTCTCTACATTTTCATCTACTGATTACTGACACACAGTCTAATATATCAGTAAGTTTATTTTGTCCTTTATTTTGTTATTGACTATCATTGTAATTTTAGCACCGGTCCAGAATTAATCAGGGAATGCTCAAGCCTGTCCTTTTATCCCCACTTCCATCTAAGCACTTATCTAGAAGTCATCCAAAAAATAAGATCCCTAATGCAGAATATATGTTTGATTAAAATTAATACAAAATGACACTCTGAACATTAAGAAAAGGTTTGGTTTTCAACAATATGACTTTGCTAAGATCATTGACTAGTTTATGCATTCATTTTCTTTTGCTCTAATTGGGCAAAACCTTAGTAAATGCATTTACATCTGAACTGCATTAATACTGGAAAAGAATTTCCAGCTCCTGTTTTTAATGATTTAGTTTCAGAAATATGTTTATTTGTAAATTAACATATCTCACCATGCACTGGTCAAATTCCTAGAAACAAAATCTAATTACAAGACAAAACTATTAGCAAAACTGTATTTAATTTAAAAGAAACATGTTTTGCATGCTTAATTATAATAATGATGAAAGGTGGAACTAAGAATTAAGAAAAAAAAATGTAATGCACTGACAGCATATTGAGATTAGCATATAAATTAAATGATTACTAGTAATTACAGTACTGCAGTTGCTGCCAGTTGATAAATATTTCCATTGCAACATGTCCTAGCTGACATCTTATTTATTTTTGTAATAGTTTTCATATATTAAATAGCTATTTTTTTCCATGGGAAGACTCAAGATAGTATGATAATATATAGTGGCTTATAAATTAATGTTTTTAGTCTTAGTAAACAGGAAAAAAATTAGAAGTATATGCCAGATATAAGAAAATGCCCCATCTGTAGTATACCATTTTACCTTACTTGGTGTATGTTACACTTGCTTGATTTGCATTTTGTCTTCAGTGGCTCATTTCTGCCTTTAAGGAAGCCTCAGCCCTGTTTCATAGGTTCATAAAATCATGGGTGTGTACAAAACTAACAATCAGTATGGCCCTTATAAGCCTAGCCATTCAATCCAAATATACATTGTTAAACTCTATTATCACATTTGCTGTGCAAAAACACAGGCATTGAAAATCTATTAAACAACCTTCATTTCACTTTCAAATCAAAAATAGAAAAGACATGCTCCCATACTGTCTCTTCTAATTTATCACCTTTATTGCATGCACCAACTTTCCACAGTATTGATTAGGTTGTTTAAACATGCTCCACTTATGTTATTGCTTTTTACATACTTGTATGCACTAATACTTTGTTGAAACAAAAAAGAAAAACGAAACTCAAATGAATTTAAAAGACAAAGTCGGCTATTCACTCCTGTGCTGGAAATAAAAAGATTTATTAGCGCTTTCATTTGGCAATGTTGTCAGACTTCATCAGATACAATAAATAGAAGAAAACACATCATTTAAATAATGAATAAAAGTTTAGCATCACTTCCTGTTTCATAAATTAAAGGTATACTACATAAAATTGTAATAAATCAAAATAAATGTTCTCAAACAGTATAAAAATATGTATGTTTTAAATAACTCATCTGTCTAGAGATTTCAGATTCAATAAACATTTTACATTGCAGCTGTCATTGAGACCAGGAAAATTAAAAGAATTAAGGCGCAATTGCCAAAGTAGTTCTTTTTCTTCCAAAATTAAAGACCATGGACCACCTCTCCTGTCAAGAACAACCTTGTCTAAAATGGAAAATGAGAAAGAATGTTGATTGTTCTCAATGGTGTGTTTAGCTAAAGCATTATTGGAATTATTTTTACAGATGTTATACATGTATTCATATATGCGCTGATTCAAAGGTCTCCCAATTTTTCCTACATTGAAACAGTCGCATTTATCACATGAAGCCAAATAGACCACCCCTTTAGTTCACAATTGTGTCTGTCCAAATTGTGGAAGTGTTACACATTTATATTTATTTATATTTATTTAAGTTCTTGCCCACTTTTATGGATTTACAAAAGTTACACCTACCACATTTGTACATGCTGGGGTTAATTACTGGTTTTCTCAAAGGTCTCTCCAAAAGTGCTTTCAAGTTGTGTCCTCTTTTAAAAGTAAAAATGGGTCTATCACCTAATTTGTGGCGTATGGTGAGATCAGTTTGAATTAAGGCCCAATTTTTAGTTAAAACTTTTTTTAGAAAACCAATGGTGTTTGAAAAAGAAGTAATGAAGGTAATATTTTGTTCAAATGTTGGGCAAAAATTGTTGTTAACAATATGGGTTGAATTCTGAGGTGTTTCAATAAATGTGTCAACAGAAAAAATTATTTCCTCTATGGATCTGTTTAAAATGGGTTTAAAGACTCCATTTCTCCTTTTGTAAGTCACTTCCTGTATCACATTATCTATTAGTTCTAAAGGATAGGATCTTTTTAGGAACATGTCTTTTAGTGTATTAACTTCCATCAAAAAGGAGGTGTAAAGAGAGGACATTCTTGCCGCACGGACAAGTTGTCCTTTTACCACTGCTTTCTTTTGGTGGAAGGGATTGGAACTTTCATAATGAAGGAAGCTGTTAGAATAAGTGGGCTTCCTATACACACTGGCCAGATATCTTCTGTTTGGGATGTCATTGACTAGTGAAAAATCTAAAAAGGCTATTTTGTGTTTGTTAAATTCAAAGGCGAAATTCAAAAATTCTGTAATGGAAGATAGATGTTTAGCAAAAGTTTCAACCATTGTTTCACTGCCATCAAATGCAATTTAGATATCATCCAAATAGAGTGTGTACCATTTGACGTGTACTTTGAACAAATTGTCCTTAAATAAAAAATTCCTTTCCCAAAAAGATAAAACGCTGTTGGTAAAACTCCCCCCACATGGGGAGCCTATAGCAACTCCTGAGTTTTGCTTGTAAAAGGTCTCTTTAAATAGAAAGAAGTTGTTAAACAGGACAACTTCTAAAAGTGTTTCAATCAAATGAACCTCATCATTATTGGCTCCTTTTTCTACTAAAAAGTCCCTTATCCATTCCCAGCCCAAGTCCTGTGGAATCACCATGTAAAGGTCTTTAATGTCTGTAGTAAGGAAGTTTAAAGACTCATCATAGGTGAAAAGATTGAGTTGTTCTAAAAAGTGCCAAGAGTCACAACAAATTTGTGACTCAGTCTCCAAAAATATTTTCAACTTTTGATCGACAAATTTTGCACAAGCAAAAGTAATAGAACCCTGTCCACTAATAATGAGACGAAGGGGTGGGTTTTGAATACTTTTGTGTATTTTGGGAAGTGCGAAAAAAGTTGGTATTTTTGGAGCTGGCATACACAAATAGTTGTATGTTTCTAAGGAAATGGTTCTTTCTATGAATAAATCATTAAGCAAAGACCTAATGTGTTGGAAGGCTCCATTGATCTCATTAAGTGAGACTTTAATGTATGTATCAGCCTGCATAATGTTCTAACTCGCTCTACATAATTGGTTTCATCTATAAAAACCAAACCCCCTCCTTGGTCAGGTTTAATAACTCGTATGTGATGTGCCCTCAAGTTTTCCAAAGCAAATCTTTCATTTTGCGTAATGTTGTTCTTTGAGTTAGATGATCTGTTGAATGAGTGTTTTAAATCTAGTTCACAAATTTTTTCATATCATATTAGGGTAGGATGTAAAGGGGGGTTGAAAATGCTAGATATTTTTGGTTCATTGTTGCTAACTAAACATCCATTTATAAATACTAATCTGAAATTCAACTCACGTAGGTAAAGTTTAAAGTCAATAAGAGTCCTAGCCAAATCTGCTTGTTTGCTCCGGACAAAAGTCAAACCTTTGGCTAGGAAGTTTGCAAGTTCCTGGGTGACAGTGTAATTTGAAAAGCTATAGATGTTAAAATCCCCAGAAGAATTAGTTGTGACTTCAATGTTTGTTTTAGAAGTAGGTATTATTGTTTCAATCTGTTTTGTCACCTCCATCTGCGATTTTGACCTCTCTGTCTGTAATTCCAGCGTTGTCGTCCACCCCGGTGTTCCGGTTGTTCTGGTTGGTGTGGTGAAAATCCTGAGAAGTGGAAGAATTAGATGAAGTTTGTTGCTTCTCTTTAATTCTTTCACTTCATCTAGGGGGTGTACAATGTAATGCTGAAGGGCCCTGGGTGTCAGTTGATAGAGCATGTTCACCCTGATTGTTTTGGGTGTCAAGTTCATTTGTGTTGTTAAAGGTATTGTTTTGAAAGTGAGGTGGTGATGGGTACGCCATGCCTCTCTCATAATCTCATTTATCACGGGCCAGTTTTTTTATTTTTGTTTCCTTTAACTTCAGTAAACTATGATCAATACTGGTAAAAATACGCCCAAAGTCATATTTATATCTTAAAAACTCAGAATTAGATTTAATGGATTTGTCCAAGATGTCTAACTCTTTGGTGAGGTTGCCAATCTGATTCTGGTAATTCTTAACCAAAAGATCCAAAAATCGACAGCCTTGTTCATCAAATAAATGTAAAATCTCACAATGAAATGAAGAGTTCCTAACCAGTCCCGTAGGATACCTCCATTGCCTTAATCCTTTAGGGATTTGTTTCCTACGAACACATTCTCCCAAACAGACAACCTCCAACTGTAATATTTTGCATTTAAAAAGTTTAGTGTCAAAAATTTTTAAAAGATCAACAATGGAATTATTGGTTTGAACAGTACCTGTTTCATTGCTTTCAGCATTGTGAGGGTTTCCCAGGCTGTTACTGGTGAGTAGTTCCATGGGTTTATGAAACATGTCCTTTAAGGACAGAACATTGAAGTTAAAATTAGAATTGTAATTCGTTGAGAACATCTCAGTGTTCTGTCTTTCTTGTGTGTTCTGAATGTTGTTGTTAGTGGTTGTGGAATTTAAAGTCTCACCCGAGGATACCACTTGTTGTCGAGGTAAGGAAGTAACTGAACCGTTAATATTTGGCATGTTTGTATTAACGGTAGTAGAGTTTGAAACTTCTCTCAATGGAACCGCTTGCTGTTGAAGTGGGGAAGTGTCCGAACTACACATCCCCATATTTGAAGTCAGAAGCGATGTTGAAGGCAGTCCATTTGCAAGATCTTCAGGACTGTCAGACCTGTGATGATGACCTGGACTCCTGGAACAGTTGTAGTGTAGATTTTTAGCCAAAACGTCAACCCGGTCGGATAAACATATGATGAGTTAGGTTAACATTAACAAACTCATCTCACCATTCTCCTGAGATGTGAGCGGAGAGAATAATAGTTGCAAAGCAGAAGTAGCCTCCTCTGCCATCACAAAATGAACCACTGTGTTGAAACAAAAAAGAAAAACAAAACTCAAATGAATTTAAAAGACAAAGTCGGCTATTCACTCCTGTGCTGGAAATAAAAAGATTTATTAGCGCTTTCGTTTGGCAATGTTGTCAAACTTCATCAGATACAATAAATAGAAGAAAATACATCATTTAAATAGTGAATACAAGTTTAACGTCACTTCCTGTTTCAAAAATTGAAGGTATACTACATAAAATTGTAATAAATCAAAATAAATGTTCTCAAACAGTATAAAAATATGTATGTTCTAAATAAATCATCTGTCTAGAGATTTCAGATCAATAAACATTTTACATTGCAGTTGTCGTTGAGACCAGGAAAATTAAAAGAATTAAGGCGCAATGCCAAAGTAGTTCTTTTTCTTCCAAAATTAAAGACCATGGACCATCTCTCCTGTCAAGAACAACCTTGTCTAAAATGAAAAATGAGAAAGAATGTTGATTGTTCTCAATGGTGTGCTTAGCTACAGCATTATTGGAATTATTTTTACGGATGTTATGCATGTGTTCATTTATGCGCTGTTTCAAAGGTCTCTCAGTTTTTCCTACATAGAAACAGTTGCATTTATCACATGAAGCCAAATAGACCACCCCTTTAGTTTCACAATTGTGTCTGTCCAAAATGTGGAAGTGTTGTTCATTTATATTTAAGTTCTTGCCCACTTTTATGTATTTAGAAAAGTTACACCTACCACATTTGTACATGCCGGGGTTAATTACTGTTTTTTTAAAAGGTCTCTCCAAAAGTGCTTTCAAGTTGTGTCCTCTTTTAAAAGTAAAAATGGGTCAATTGCCTAATTTGTGGTGTATGGTGAGATCAGTTTGAATTAAGGCCCAATTTTTAGTTAAAAGCACTTTTGGGGAGACCTTTTAGAAAACCAGTAATTAACCCCAGCATGTACAAATGTGGTAGGTGTAACTTTTGTAAATACATAAAAGTGGGCAAGAACTTAAATATAAATGGACAACACTTCCACATTTTGGACAGACACAATTGTAAAACTAAAGGGGTGGTCTATTTGGCTTCATGTGATAAATGCAACTGTTTCTATGTAGGAAAAACTGAGAGACCTTTGAAACAGTGCATATATGAACACATGTATAACATCCGTAAAAATAATTCCAATAATGCTTTAGCTAAGCACACCATTGAGAACAATCAACATTCTTTCTCATTTTTCATTTTAGACAAGGTTGTTTTGGACAGGAGGGGTGGTCCATGGTCTTTAATTTTGGAAGAAAAAGAACTACTTTGGCAATTGCGCCTTAATTCTTTTAATTTTCCTGGTCTCAATGACAACTGCAATGTAAAATGTTTATTGAATCTGAAATCTCTAGACAGATGAGTTATTTAGAACATACATATTTTTATACTGTTTGAGAACATTTATTTTGATTTATTACAATTTTATGTAGTATACCTTTAAATTTATGAAACAGGAAGTGATGTTAAACTTGTATTCACTATTTAAATTATGTATTTTCTTCTATTTATTGTATCTGATGAAGTTTGACAACATTGCCAAACGAAAGCGCTAATAAATCTTTTTATTTCCAGCACAGGAGTGAATAGCCGACTTTGTCTTTTAAATTCATTTGCACTAATACTTTATCATCATTTATATCTATTATTATATTATTAGTATGTTCTATAATGATATATAAACAGCTATAGATGAAAAATTGTGCTGTGAGGTAATTAATGTAAATTTAATTTCAACCTTTGATAGAGCCATACACAAAACACTGATCAATAAATTACAATAACTAGGTATGAATATATCCATGACTTACAAACAGGACATGGTAAGTTTCATCCAGCAATTAGACAGGTGAAATTCTAGGTTACAGTCAAGGTGACCCATGGTGGTCTGTCCTAGACCCATACTTGTTTTGGTTGTACTTTTCAGATGTAGCATTTTTATCTGCAGTATTCTACTGTCTGTATGTAGATGATTTGATTAGGGGGAATGTGATTACATCTGATGCAGATATGCCAGGTCTGCAAAAGATTGTTTAAATTGACTATTGGAGCACAGGAAAATAATATGCTGATAAATACATCAAAACCTAATCATATGAGATAATAGGAGACATAGACTGAAGGATGAATAATTAATACAGCGCACAATGTTTGATACTGTGTATTAATTAAGGCCCTGGGCAATTGGGTAAATCCAGCTTTTTCTGATCATATCAACTTGTGTGCTACTGATAGTTATAAAACTATAGGCTGTGTTAAAAAAGATTTATAAAATGTAAGAAATCAGAAATGAAATCATTGTTTGTACACTATACTAGACCCAAACTGGAGTCTGGAATAATAATATGGAAACATTTAAGAAAAAAATAACATGAGTAAATTGGAAAGAGTATGGTGGAAATATACCAAAGGCATCCAGAGATATGAAAGTTTAAGTTATTAAGAATGATTAAGACATCTGAGTTTGATCAGCCTGTACTATAGATATTTAAGAGAAAACCTTATTCAGATATATAAAGCATTTCGAGACCACTACTCTTGGAATGTTTGGGGTCAAAGAGCAATAGAGAATCATCAGACAAGCTGTATAGGATGGGGTCGAATGGAGAGATCATGGGGTCCGAATGGAGAAATGATAAATCAGCAAGCAAGGGAGAGAAGCATTGCTGAAACAGAATTTAACTTCAAGTCTTGGTGAGTACATTCAGCAGGTGGACCCTGTTTTTCACAAAGTATCACCAAGACTACATTGATATATAGACTGTATTTAGTATAGCATATATCATGGACAGAAGTGGGTTAAAAAATAAAGAAGCTAGCTGGGTGTAGAAGAACCAGGATAAAAAGTGCCCAATCCTGATAGGTGCACTGGTGCCAGGAATGGAAAAAAAGTTCAGTATAGAATCCCCAAGACACAGAAACGTTCCTACAACGAGGCTAGGTAAGCCCCAGGGGGAGAATGCCCCCCCCCCTGTTGTAGAAGGAAGTAGAAGTCCAAAAAAATCACAAAAACTGATAGGCCAAAAAAGAGCCACAAAGATGATAGCATGGACTATTGAGGATAAGAAAGAAATGATGTACTGTTATTATAATGCAAGAAGTGCTAAATTTCCTGAAAGAAGTTATACAAAAAGATTAAGAGAGAAATTAGAGGAAAGAAAAATACTTGCAAAAGAAAAATTGACAGAAGCTTCAAATAAAAATTTGTGTTCACTAATACAACAGATTTATGAAAAACATTATATAGACCAAGAAGCCTTGCTGTTTGGAAAAAGAAGCAACTACAGAAGTACTCAAATATATAAAACAAAATACAGAGATTTTTGAGAGGTATAAAAAAGAAATATGGACATGGGAAAAAGAGATCTAATATGGTGCAATATTTATACAGAGGAAAAAGCCAAATTAATCAATACAAAATAAGCAGCCCCAAAGATATTCAAAGAGAAATACAAGCAAAGGGTAAAAGCAAAGTTGCACAGCAAGAGGAAGGAAGAGGAAATTGTGGCAACTCTGGTGCAGTCAGTTTTGGGGAGTGATAGATCAGTGAGTGTCCACATGAAAGAGTAACAGACGACACAGGAAACTGAAGAGAATGTGGCACAGGAAGATGCTCGGGAACTTTCTATAGCATACCCTCAGGAAATGGAGAACAGTGAATGTGCCATCACTTTAGAAGAAAATGATCTAAAAGAAGAGTTGCTTGATTTAATGGAGATGGACAGACATATTAAGATCAATGAAAGAAAGACTACAGAAAAGAAAGACTACAGAAAGTCAATAAAACTGAAAATGTTAGAAGTCTGATAAAACAAACAAAAACAGTAATTAGGACTGCTCATACAGATTCATGTGGTATAACAAAGTAAATAGGATATATTACTTTGCAGCTAAGTTAATAACAGATAAAGTCTTACCAAATACACAGACCAGTAAGGAAGAGGAAGGGGAGAAATCAAATGCCATCATGGAAATATCGAATAGAGAAAGCTATAAAGCAATAAAGAGAAGAAGTGTCAGTGTTAGAAGAGTATAGAAGAGGGAACAGATCAACAAAAGTACTCAGAAAGATAGATGTGATAAAAGCAATGTACAGTATTATAACAGATCAGGATCTATCAGGGACTACCACAAATAATAAACTAAAAATATCAGCACAGACAGAAAAACTTATAAGATACACAGACAAATATAAAGGAAAAGTAGAACATAAGCAATTTACTGATGACCCCAAGAAGTCTTACAGAGAACAGAGAAACAAGGCAAAAAAGGAATTGAAACACCACACAAAAAAAGAAGAAACAGATAACATTTTGGAGAAATATCTATGAAGATCCTGTGGAACATAGCAAAGATGCTAAATGGATAGAAGAAGTAAAAGAAAGAAGAAGAAGTTCAAATGTACAAGATATGAAATGGGATGAAGTAATGGCCAGAGAAATTGAAACAAAGTTAAGAAAAGCTCATAATCGGGAAACCCCAGACCCAGATACAGTACCTGTCTTCTGGTTACAAGTATCAACATCTTTGCATGAATATTTAGCCATGAGGAAAAATGTGCACCCCAAACAGACACCTACTTGGTTAATGACAGGAAAAAATAATATTCCTACTTAAGACTGAACCAGCAATCTATCCTAGAACTACAGAGCAATAACTTGCCTTCTGATAATGTATAAAATGTACGCTGGAACTGATGCCAAGAGAGCTTATAGTCATTTAGAAGAAAACTCAATCATGGCAACAGAACAAAAGGGTAACAAAAGAAAGTCATATGGAACAAAGGATCATTTGTTATTAAACAAAGTCTCAATGGAGAACTGTAAAATGATGAAAAATCTAAGTATGGCAAGGATAGACTACAAAAAAGCATTTGACAGTATCTCACCTTCATGGATAAAAGAGTGCTTAAAAATGTATAAGGTACACCATACACTGATTGAAATACATCTCAACTGTACCAAATCTCTCAGTTTTTACCAGTTTTGAGGTTCAAATAATGGGGTGCCATGATTCCTGAGTGGCATCTCTTAATTTCCAACTTTCCCGACTTTTTTTTTGAAATTTTTTTCCACCAGCTTTTTTTTTCGGACTGATGTCATCTCACTGAGGCATGTGCAGTGACGTCATCTTCATGAGTAGCCTGTCAGCCTTTCGGAATTTGGCTGAGGCCTGCTCTGGGCTGAGTTTACTTTATTTATATTTAGCACCTGCCTAAAGAGAGAAGGGCAAGACAGACAAGATGATGAGTCAAAAGACTGAGCACTGAGCAGCTGATATAGCAAGCTGAGCCAACTCGAAACACACACAAGGGCAGACCAGACAGTAAAGTGTGTTTTTTTGTTTTAATTTAAAATAAGCATTGCATATTTGCAACTCCCATTACTAACATAATTTATTTACTTTAGTTAGAAGAAGGCACTGCAGGAGTCAGGACTTGGCAACCCTGTCCCCTGGCAGGACAGCAGAGGCTGCAGATCAGCAGAACAAGTCTACTACTGACTCTCAATGGACAGCAGTGAATGCTGTTGAATCCCAGTCCTGGATAGTCGGTCATCATGAAAACATTTATTTCTTCTGCTGCTGCTTCTTCCCCCAGCTGGCTCCTCCTGGGCTTCACCTCCAGCAGGTAAACTTCCATTTGCAAGTTTGTGTGTGTCTGTTTGCAAGGCAAGGCTGCTGGGGGTTTTCATTGTTTTCTGCTGTGTAGGAAAGTAAGTTTACTGGGGGTTTTCATTGCTCCTGTTATTTCTGCTGTGCAGACAAGTTCTTTTGCTGCTGCCATTAAGGCAAGTGCAGGTTCCATTTGCAAGTTTGTGTGTGTTTGCAAGGCAAGTCTACTGGGGGGGGGGTTCATTACTGCTAGTATTTCTGCTGTGCAGAAAAGTAAGTTTACTGGGGGTTTTCATTTCTGCTATGCAGGCACATTCTTTTGCTACTGCCGTTAAGGCAAGTGCAGGTTCCATTTGCAAGTTTGTGTGTGTCTGTTTGCAAGGCAAGCCTACTGTAGGTTTTCATTGCTTTCGGCTGTACAGGAAAGTAAGTTTACTGGAGTTTTTTATTGCTGCTATTATTTCTGCTGTGCAGGCATGTTCTGTTGCTGCTGCCATTAAGGCAAGTGCAAGTTCTGTTTGCAAGTTCATGTGTGTGTGTCTGTTTGTATGGCAAGTCTACTGGGTATGCCCCCTCAAATTGAAGTTGAGCAGCAAAAATGAAAAAAAAGTCTCCTTCAGACTCATTTTAGTAACAAAATAAGTAAATGAAAAAGACAAGCCCCGGGATTCATGAAGCTTGTGCCAGGCACCGGAGTAGCGTTGGTGATCTAGCACCAAATATGGCTGCTGAGCAATTCAGGTACAAGCTGTTTCCACGTGCACTACCAGCGTACACCAGAGCTGTGCAGCTCCCGGCGCATGTATGCTAATTACCCCATCCACAGCAGTGTAGCATGCAAATGAAGGTATGTAGCAATTCATAAAGTGGTGCAGGTGTAGCGTAAATATGAAGAAATGTAAACCAAAAAAAAACAGTTTACATTTTGTCAAACAAAATCGGAGCCATGAAAGCAGACCAAACTTACTTATTATAATGCTAATATATGCCAATGGCTAAATATATAGCCAATGGCATAAAAAACATGCACAACACATAAAAAATAACATTTAGTGTCATGGCCACACTAACGTAAAGTAAAACTGCAATGCATCTGTGTGCAAACGGGATCACAAGGAACATATATTTAGATGTCATAAAACTGCAATGTAACACAATTCATGATATCCCCATAACAGTCAATGGCACGCATGCTACACCACAACCATGGCGCAAGGGTTGCTAAGGATCTGTGACAGTATTCTATGTGGTAACTAAGAATTAGTAGTCAATGCCATGCAAATAAGTCAAGTAATACTGAATCGCAAACGCCCCGCCGGCATAAACATGTATCACACGGCGTAGCGGTACAACACCGAGGATTGGCCTGGAGGTAAACATGACATCAAGAGAGGGGTGAGCCACCGTAGCTGTAAGCACATTGAATCATTGCTAATCCGGGTTGCCTGTTGCTAAGCAAAGCCACAGGATAGGGGTGTGGAAGTAGCCATAGCTTTGCTTAGCTGAGAGCATACAAGGTAACCAAAAGTGCATGTGAACATGGATGAAAACGTGCTCGAAACCTGATAAACAGCTGTGTGCGGCATGCACCAGCACATTGGATCATTGCTAATCTGGGTGACCTGTTGCTAAGCAAAGCTGCAGGATAGGGGTGTGGAAGTAGCCATAGCTTTGCTTAGCTGAGATCATACAAGGTAACCAAAAGTGCATGTGAACGTGGATGAAAACATGATCGAAACCCGGTAAACAGCTGTGTGTGGCATGCACCACAGCTGAAACAGGAAGGATACGGGAAGACAATAAGGAAATGCTGCAGCATGGTAATTGGAGTACAAATGAGTAATTAACACCTAGGAACTCACAGTGGGTCATTGACAACAGTTAACAAGGCTGCTAGCAGCTACCTGCAGAACAGGAAAGGAGAGGTGCCGTACAGCAAAGAAAAGAGAACTGTCACAGCAGAACAAAGCAAACTTGAAGTAGATCAGCTACATAACACATTTCCCAATGTAATCCTGGGTTGTGAAAGTTCAAAATGAAAAAGCCAGCAGCTGGATGCATGCCTAACAATGGGAGGGGAATCAGGTTGAAAATTGAAGTAAAGAGCAATAGATGAATCATGACAGCCAAGTGTAAGTCAACACCAAAGGCCCCACAATAGCAGTACCTGCTGTAAAACCAATAATTAAGATACCCCGCAGCTGGAATTGCACAAACACACCCAATTACACCAGCTTCATCCATTGCACAATAGAATAAGGTGTGAAAGCCCCACACACACACAGACACTCTGCACCATTGGTGTATACAGACAGGGAACTTTTAATATGTACATGTTAGGAGCCGCCATAGCTTTGATTCACCAGCATGTGTTGGAGACTGACGGTGGTGTGGAGGATGATGCTGATAACCATCTCAGGCACTGAAGGAGGTGAAGAGTGTTCAGACCCAGGGTAACCTACCAGGGGCTACATGATCTGGATATAGTAGAGTGTTACAGGGTGGACATGGACATCATACAGCAACTTGTTGAGCTATGCCAGCCATGCCTCAGAGCCAGAAGTAATAGAGGGGAACCCATTCCAGTGGACACGAAGGTATGTGTAAGCTTGAAAATACTAGCCACAGGTACCTTCCAAAGGCCAACTGGGGATATCATGGGGATCTCACAGGCATCAGCATCCAGGGTACTCCACCAGTTCCTGGATGCCATGTTACCACATGCCAATGAGTACATATACTTCCCCCAAATTCAGGAGGAGTTGGCCAGCAATATGCATCTCTTCCACGGTGTGGCAGACTACCTGGAGGTACTGGGTGCAATAGACTGCATGCACATACACATCAAGTTACCATCCGGTGAGCAGGGTAGGCGCTACATAAACTACAAGGGATACCCCTCCATCAACTGCCAGGTCATGTGCAATGCCCAGGGCATTATCATGGATGTGTGTGCTGGCAGCCCTGGAAGCTATCACATCTCCCACATCTGGCATGCCTCACAGCTGTATCAGGTATTTGCCAGGGGGGACATCCCATATGGCCACCTGGTGGGGGATGCTGGCTATGCACTGGAACCGTGAATGATGACTCCCATCAGAAATGCACAGACAGCCACACAAGAACGCCATAATGCGGCACAAGCAGAAATCAGAATCATCATAGAGTGCGTGTTTGGGATGCTGAAATCACGGTTCCATGGCTAGGACATATCTGGTGGAGCCTTGCAGTACTCTCCAGGCACGTGTGCCCACATCTTCATAGTATGTGCCATGCTACACAATATGATACTGCGGAAACAGCTGCAGCAGAGACAGAATGGTGAAGGCTGTCACAGCCCACCACCATTGCCAAGGGACCCACAGGCACAGAGGGACTCAGACCACGAACACCCTGTGCTAGCCCCAGTAGGCAGATGGAGGCGTGCCCAGTATGCCCATGCCTTAGCAAAGAGGAAATGTATAGCACACACACTGACAGTGTAGGCAATCATGGATTGACACCCTTCTCCACCTGCACATACAGCAAACATGGATGGCACATACACACGACCACCTGTAAATTGTCATGTATAAGTGGTCTACTGTGTGCATCCTACATAGGTAGCCCTCAACTATTGTACACACAACCGCCATTGGCACAAGGTCAGTCAATACCTGAACAGTAAATTAAGCTATCAGCATGTGTTGATACTGTATGTATAGGTTCATAGATACATAGGCAGGTACATGCCCAACTGCTGAGCCACTCATAAGCATAGGCAAAAGGTGTCTGCTGTCGCCACCCCATCGATTAACTAACTGTTCCTCTGTGGAGCAGAGTCAGTTACGAGATCCCTGGGGTGTATCCACTGTTCCCCACCCACTCTGCAAGGATTCCCTGGAGTGTTATTGAGGGGTTTTGTATAATGTAATCAGGGATGTAGTTTCAAATAATGGGGAGTATCCCTGACAGGAATCTTCTCAGATGTTCACATGTTACATAGTATCCCTTAAACACAGCTTGCATACATAGGTAGTTTTCCACAGAATAATAAACATGTGGAACACACAACCGCTGAAATGTGCATTAATCACCCTTGCACTACCAGTGCCTGCTCTGAGAGGTAAAATATCACTGCCAGGAATAGAACACGCAACCATGTACACGATCTTCACAATAACATACCACTAAGCTACCTGAGATGTACCAATGGGCAGTTGTGTATACTGACAGGATAAAACACAAAAGGTAGGAATGTGTGGAAATAGGACAAACCAGCATGTACCCAATGAAAGGTATATGTTTTATATATATATATATATATATATATATATATATATATATATATATATATATATGTATATACATCATCATATATAGAGAGATAGAGAGAGGGAGAGAGAGAGAGAGAGAGATATGTCGATATATGGGGATATACATACATATGTAGATATATAGATAGGTTAACAACATCTGCATAACCATGGAGGTACATATAAATGGGATACCTACCACATACCGACTGCTTTATATACCGACGCACCTAATCCCGAGGCTTAATGTCAGAAAGAACACAGTACCAAAACACCAGATGCGCGAGGTTTAAAATCACGATGTTAAGGGACAGTTAGTCAGTGCTTCTGGTGTTGCCGTTCAGGTAGGTTACTGTGTGTAAGTGTGTTTCTGAGGGCTGTAGTGTGTGTAAGTGTGTGTTCTGAGTGTGGTGTGTGTTCTTGGGGAACTGTAATGTGTGGGTGTGGGTTAGCTTTGTGCATCTGTTTGTGCGATCTAGGAGGTAAAATATTAAAGTAGGGGGGTTGTGGGGTTCACAAACACCTACATGGTGGGTGTAGGGGGGGCTTGCCCACCTGCTCATACGTAGTGCAGGATGGTTTGTTTGGATGTGGTGGGTAGCAGTGTGACTGTGTGTGCGTGTGTGTGTTCCATGTTTTTGTTACTTTCGCAAGTTACTGTTGCTGTCGGTAATGTGGGGTATGGGAGTCTGGGCCCAGTACTGTGTGCATCGGATTCCATAGGTATCCTGTATACAGCGGTTGAAGTGTTCATATATGTGTATAACATGGACCATAGCAATCACACATTCTGCCACAACCAACCTTTATGAACAAAGAATATGGAGAGTATATGCCTATACACCATTACAAATATGTGCTATGGACATGAGTCAATGATAGTGTTACCACCTGTCCCACTTTGCGAGGGATAGTCCCTCTTTGGATGGTTGTGTCCTGACCAAATATATTAAATGTGGCAAATGTCCTGGGATTGTAGGACATAATTATGTCCCCTATATAATGTAATAGTTGCATACAATAGTTCTTTCTGTATCTAAAATACCTACATGTTACAAGAAACAGGATAAGCAACTAAACTGCTACAATAATAAGCTTATATTTAGGCAAGAAAGGAAAGCTCTACCCCTTGTACTGACTGCGGGTTTATGTCGGCCTGTAAATTCTGATGTGTGTCCTGAAAATGTCCCACTATGGCCATATGAAAAGGTGGCAACCCTAGCCAAAGAGGGTCAGTCACCAACACAACTACAATGACTGCAAATACCTATGACAGAAATACACAGCTTTCATGTAGCAACACTTTATTACATTCTGATGTATTTCAGAAAGCATTCAAGGACTAACAAGACCTGCATGCTATACAGGAACCACATAACAGTGCCTTAATGAATCAGCCTACAATTACCATAGTATTAGCCCACTAAAGGATAAGTGTTCAAATAGGGAAGGAACCCTTACGCACATATCGATTATGCATAAAAGCAGTTCCTACACACCTGCATCCGCTATGCACACCCACCAACATCACCCCCACACCCTAACAAATTACAATACAAACTGTAATAACATCACAAATCATTCACTCATTGTATGGCATCTGCAGAAGCCTTAACATACCTTGTCAGAGACAAACTAACATGGCCCTATGTGAAATAGTTGCTGTTATACAATGGAACAGCTGCTGATGTTACAGGGTTTGTTTGCACTAATCCCATTTTAGAGGGTTGTGTGTACACCGGGATGTGTTACCAATTACTGAGAAATAACACAGTATGCTATACTTGTACACCAAATCAAGGATGTTTGGTGAGCACACTGTAAACCACATAACAGTTCATGCATAGCCATACAGCCTTGAGCTGCCCAAACATACTTGCCAGACTTAAACATCTGCAGAACTATCAGGTACAAACAAACCCTGCATAAGTAGCAATGTTCTGAAATATAACAGCTGTACTCACATGTAGAACAAAATCATCTAGCCATTACACACAATCCATGGGAGTCATGAAGCTAATATATCTCTGTTTGTCTCCATATAGCTGCTGAAATACATCACAAACAACACATCCAGGCCATCTTCCTCGAAAGTAAGGCAAACGGACAACGCCCAAAAGGAGTATTCAGTTATATACCACTTTTGCCATGGTATCGGCTAATGGAATAGCTGCACAGCTGATGTGCATCTAATTAACTACTTTGGAACACCAATTGGTGGTTAGGATACCACATGTTACCGATATTTAACTAGAAAAGGATGGCTTATCACACATTCAAACCATCCGTATATACCAGCAGAACGTTACAAAGAAGATTGAAACACAAACTGAAAAGGATTGAATCAAAAGTTAACGACACCTCCGGTTACTAATAAGGTATGTAGAACAGTCAGTGTGTCTGTGTATTTAGTACCTTTTCTGTAGTATTTAAAGTGCACGCAATCCATATAGTGGAAACAGTTATCTTGTAGTGATGTATTGTTGAGCAGAGTAACGCTTGTAGTATTTGTGTGTACTGCTGTAGGTCACAAGGCAAACACTGCATACACCACAAGGGATGCTATATAAGGGCTTTGGACACAAATATTCCTCACCAGCTGCTGTCAGTAGCAGTGCTGGCCCAACAAGTATGTGCTATAACAGGGGATAGTATATGTTGATATATTGTAACAGTAGCCATATGTATGGGTGTATTACTGAAAATAACATGTCGAAGGTTGGCCCACTGTGCAATTATGATTTGCATTGTGGGATATTGTGCCAATAACTAGGTAATGTACAGTACTGTAGGCAGATATGTATTACAAGTTACATAACATTACTGTTATGTTAGGCAAACATTAGTTATGTCTATTGGCATTTACAATACACAATAACAGGATGCATATGACTTTTAGTCACCCAACAGTTTATCAGCATGATAGCAAAGTAAAATGGAAGAGCTAGTTAACTATCCATGCACATAAGACATGTAATAAGTGCAAAGGTAGGTACTAGGCTGTCTTACCAAGGGTATTTATAAGCCTAGCTCGAGTGTGTTGGCTTTTGCCATCCCCATAGGTTAGTTCCCTGGGCCTCTGAATGGCAGAGCCATTAGTTCCCTGTGCCTCTGTCCAGCAGAGCCACTGCAGTGATCCCCAGGGCACATGTCTGTCTCCCATCCACACATCAAGGTTTCCCTTGAAGAGTGCTAGTGAGGGGCCCTGCCTGATGTACATTGGAATCATGTTTTAAAGCATTGGGAGTGTCCAGGTCAGGAATCTATCCATCCAGCACATCCTAGTCATAATTGTGGTTAGGTGTATATCCCTAGAGCGTATCCAGCAATACTGGGTTGGACATGGGCCTTGTACGTCAAGAAGATCACTGGAGTTTCTTAGGTTGGGCTGCATAGGTCATCAGTTTGAGGTCAGTAATCCTCTTGGTGTGGTACTGTTGTGGTCTTCCAAGCAGTTGCAGTTGTCTTGTAAGGTATATCCCAAATGGGATGTTGTATCCTTTAATGGGTCTAATAAGTCATGAGTAGAGAGGCACAATGGCCTCATTTGATCTGGATGCAAACCCATTAGAGATTAGGGGGGGCCATGTAGAAGGATATTCTAACCACCTTGTCATTATGGTATCAAAGGAGAGATTGCTATCTACTGGGGTTCTCAGATCCCTTATTACCTTTTCTGTATGTAGGGGACTAGCACCTATGTGGTAGTCCATGGGTAATTAGTTATATCCAAAGGGGATGATTATGCACTTTTTGGGATTCAGCTTGAGGCCATGATATTGACATCAGGTATCCGTCTCAGTGTGACCCTTCCAGAGGGTGTCTGTAACAGCTGGGGAAACAATTATGCCCCTAGTTTGCAGTCATCTGCAAACCTTTTCAGACAAAGCCCTCCTGTGCTTGCCTGTATGCCAGAGAATTATATACCGAACATGAGGGGTCCTAGGACTGAGCCCTGGGAGATGCCACTTGTAACTGGTATACAGTCGGACCCAGGGTATGCAACTCCCACTGTGTGGGTTCTGTCCGTGGGCCACTTTGCAAACCATCACATGACATAGGGGTTAATGTTCAGGCGGATGGGTATGTTGATAATACCAGAATGAGGAATGGTGTTGAAAGCCTTTGAGAGATCTAGGTAGGCTGTGTGGACCTCCTTACCCTCATCTAATGCCTTGGTAACTGTCTCTAAGAAGTCCACCAGGTTTAGGAGGCATGGTCTGCCCTTAACAAAGCCAAACTGGGAGGGGTCAAAGGTTTGGAGGTACCCAATGTCTCTGTGACTGAGATCCATGATGTGCTATATAGCCTTGCAGACCAGGCTAGTTAGGCCTATAGGGCAATAGGTCCCGTGGTCCGTTGTGGTGCCACCTTTGTGGAGTGGGATAACTATTGCTCTGTGCCATTCAGGGGGCACTAAGCCTGATGCAAGGCTATTATTGAACATGGTGCATAGGTGGGGAGCCAGTACATTCTGAAGTTTGTGTAAAACACAGCCTGGGATGTTGTCTGGTCCCATGGATGCTGTGATATTGGCTTTAGAGTGTGCAGCTTTAAGAGGGAGGGGGGAAATGTAGCATTGAACCTATCTGCCAGGATGTTGGCAATATCAGTTGGTTCTGTAATGTCCGTGCCTTTGTGCTGTAACTCAAAGCAGATCTGGGTGTTGACATTGAGATATGTGACACAGCTATAGAATGCTTTGTGGTTGTTGCTGGAATTAGTGTTGTTTTTGTTTTCATAGCTAGCTTTGGAGGATCTTATAAGGGGTCTCACCTTCTTACTGAGGCTGACGAGGGAGCTCCTCCGTGCATGGGATTGTACTCTTGTTTGCAACAGTGTCTTCCATCTGTAGTATAGTTTGTTTATGGCAGGGGACCACCAGATTGGTTTCCTTAATTAGGAGTATAGCATCTTGGTTCTGTTTGGGATAGCACAATCCATGCACTCGTGTAAGTGCTTATAGAGTGCATTTATGTAGGATTCAGCAGTTGTAACAGTATTGTCATAACGTTCATCACGTCCATCTTAAGAAGCATGAAGCTGGCTTTGTAGACATATTATACTGTGGTTCCCATGAGGGGTGGGGGCGAGATGTGGATATCAACGGTGTTAACCTCATGGTCAGATCGGACCAACGAGGAGTTGACTTCACATGTGGAGCACCGATCACTCATATTGGTAATGCCTAGGTCTAGGATATTGTTGCCCCTTGTGGGTGTGTGGATATGTTGATCCAGGGCATTGGTGTTTATGAATTCCAGAAAGCGTTGAGCTAATGAGTTGGTACACAAGTAGTTTTCTCAGTTAATGGTGGGGTAAATTCAGTGAGACTATGTGATGACGGTGGTGTGGTGTGAATGTTTACCTTCTCCACATGACTGTCAGGGTCAGGCTTGCCTGGAGAGAGCTTTACCTCCAGTTTGGCTAGATAAGTGCATTTCTCACAGGTTGTAGTGTTGGGTGGTAGACAGAGAGGCTTGTCTGTGTACATGAGGCAATGTTTACATTGTCTCAAGATGTCCAGATTCATCAGATAGACAGGAGAGAACACTGGCAGTTGACTCTTGGACATGCCTGAGTATAGAACTACTTTCCCCTAGGTAAGTGAGGAAAGTGAATACAAGAGCTATTTTACTCTAAGCAAGTGAGAAAAATATGTACAAAACCTGTTTAACTCTAGGTAATGAGGAAGATTGAGTGCTATAGTAATTAACAGCTTATGTAGTGCTTACACGTTCTGAACAAGTGCTGAGCATGAATAAGCAATCCAGATAGGGTCATGGATAACATAAACACACTGTCCCCCCGGACAGGTACACAATCATATATCCATGTACACCACAGGGCCCCTGTACCCACAACTATGCAGGTACAAGCTGCACTCAGGCTGCATGGGACCTGTCCACATCACAGGTTGTATCATACACATATGGCAAAACAAGATGCTCTCCTTGTACACATCATGTAAAACATAGTTCCATGTCCGGCTGTATACACACTGAATGGTGCACACCAAAAGATATCCACAATCCACAAAGGGGGAGACACCACTGAAAATGGGAAGTACTGCACTATTACCCTGCTGAGTCTGGTCTGGAAGGCCATGAACCTTGATCAAATAACTGATGTCAGCCTTACAGATGTAGATGACAGTAAGGTTGATTTCACACTGCATATCATAACCTTGCCAGGTCATAGGACATCATCACCCATACTGTGTAGCACCTACACTCGGTATACTAGATGTACATTCCTATGTCACAGGAGTGTTTTACAATGGGACTGCTTGCAGAACCAACACTACAGAAGGTGTCTGAATAATACATGCTCATCACACCAGTGGCAGCTACAGTAAGTCTAGGTTAATGAATTGTATACCCCCTCATTGTAGTCCATACCTCACAGACAAACAGAAGGCATCTGCCTATAAGTATGCAAATGACTGTGACTTAGGAGCAATAGTCGACTCAGGAGTGTTGTGAACAACATACAGAAGGGGCTTTGTGGGTGAGGTGTGTGTGACATATGGCCACAATCTGACAGCTACATATTGCTTTGTCACCCCTATGTTAATAACCCTGTACCCATGAACTACCACCTAGGCAGCGGTCAACATAATGGACACTTGAGTGTAAGGGTTGCAGCTGGGCAGTTGTCTTTCCTGTGATAGCTACATCACCACACCTTTCAGGTAATCATATGTGGCAACCCTAATAATGACAGGGTGCCATCCATGAATTTAGAGATCATTGTCCAGCCATACACAACACTCAAGTGACCCCTCTCAGATCACATATTTCCTTTAAGGGGCATTGGCCATGCACAGATGGCCTACACCAGCCTTCCCATTATCCATCTCCACTATGTAGCATGATGCATACCCTGAATAAATCCATGTCCAACCCAGTGATGTTGGACATGCCACACGTACACATCCTGATCTCATACACATACTTCATGGACATCCACCTTCCACATGCTGGATAGATCCTTGTCCCATGCACTTTACATAGTCCTGCCATACTATGCATTCCTGTCCATCAAAGCTGCACATCGCTCCCCTCTCAGACATGGTGTGATGACCGCATGGTAAATGTATCATTAACCCTGTGGATCAGTAATGTGGCACTGCTCCACCTGGCCCCAGAGACCTGCCTGTCAGTTACTGCCAGGTAACCTTTCATCCTAGATTCATACATGGCCCATGGAATATAGCCTACTAGTTAACTTTGACTGTACATGCTATAGTTGATATCCATCCCTGCAAATACCATCTGGCTAGCCAGTGTCCCATGTGTATCACATGTGCAACACAGGTGATACATGGCAGGATGTTGAATTGCTGTGCAGTGCCATGTAGATGTATATGGCAGAAAACATACTTTTAAAACATTATGTGAGCAAGTCTGTAGGGTCACAGTTCATGTCTGTTAAGGCAGTGTAAGTCTTTATATGTGACATATACACAGCATCAAGGTCAACTGCATTAATGTGGACACATCCATCCATGTGCTGATAGGTAGGAACACCAGTACAGGTAAACAGACATGCCCACATCAAGACATCATCCACATGGAGTATGAGCAATGTAATCAGGTGACATGCACACATATATAATGATAATATCCACTCACCATTGAATGTCACATGCGTGTGACACAAACACGTCAGTGTCATGTAGGTTTGCAAATACAACTATTTAAACATAATAAATGTGATATGCATGTATGTTCAGCTGTAGCTCTGTATGTCTCTGTGAGTTACTGTGACCTGTCTTCATCATTATGTCTTCCAGGTATGCTGTGTGCAAGGCTACCCCCTTTTACCCGCTTAGAGGATAAGGCCCTCATCCCATACCTACTTGACAATCATGATATCCTGTTCAGCCATGTGCCACAGGATGCACAGCAGCGGGGTGAACTGTGGATGGAACTTCGCAGGAGGGCTAATGATGTGGGTGGCCACAACCGCACATATCAGCAGGTACGCAGACACTGTATAGACCTCATTAGATGGGCAAAACAGCTTGCGAATGCAATCACCAGAGAACAAGGTACAACAGGTGGTGGACCACCAACCCAGCCCCCACTCACACATACCGAGGAGCTACTGGCCAACCTGGGGACACCTGCAGAACCACATCCACAAGCCTTAGCCGATATTGTGGAGGTGGGCGTCTCTGAACCACTGAGCCTGGAGTTGCCTGGTAAGTCAGTACTGCACCTATAACAACTATATTCCATATAGTTGCACATGTCACTGTACAATATGTAAGGTAACATCATATGCAAGGCATGTATACACACATGCCGCATACTATAGTATGCTACTCTGTGTATGCACACATGTGCATACATCATAGTATAGTCTAATGTACTGGTGTTTGTGTTAACATGCACATTGCACACTGTAGCCATCATACATGCGTGGATAATGCTCATACTGCTGTGCTACTCCTATTTAGGTACCGCTGGCATTCTACTGTGAGAGCAGCCCATTGCAGGTGAGACTGTTATTATTTATCAGGAATCCTAATGCACTGATCTATCTGCCATGTGGCCATTTACAACATGTACACATAATGTATGGTCCTGTCACAATATACAGGTCGGACCTATAATGCATTACAATGAGTACCCATGTGCAACCCTTGCAAACTATGTGAATCATCTCACCGACATGAATCCTCACAAACTGTCATTGCCAGATATGTGGACAGCTGTGCATACAATGGTGGAGGTGCTGTTCACTGTAGGGACATGTACTACAGATCAGAACTACACATGTGGGGAATACAAACAGTACTGTACAGTAGGATGGAGTATGGCCAGCCCACAGGATTCACTGGTGTGGATCATAGCTCTGCTATGAATGCAACACAATGTGATGTGCTATCTTGACATGTCCATGACATCTAGTGGCCTGGCTGCAACACTACCTACCTAACCAGAAAACATATCCCACATAGCACCCTTTGTCTGCATAACCCTGTCATCAGTAGAGCATATGACATCTATGGGTGCATGCCATATGGACAACGCAGACATGTGAAATAGATGCCCGTCACAATAATTTGGCCAACACATGTACACACATGGCCAGGGATGATGGCCAGAGACATGAAGCAACACACACAGTAGACGTAATGTGCTTGTGTGTACACCCTGTCGTACAATGGCTACACATGGTCCAACTATGGCCTATGTGTAATGGTTATAGTGTAGATGTGGAACACTAGACATCCTACAGGCCTGTGCACATCTTGTGTAGGCGTAAAATCAATCCACCACATATGATGTGCTGAACATCTTGAGGGTGTCACAACATGACAGCAGTCACCTGTACAGTATCCACATCAGCCCACAGATACAGTACATTCCCCTTGCTGGTGTCGGACATCAATGTCATACTTGCTCCTTGTGTGTGTGTGTGTGTGTGTGTGTGTGTGTGTGTGTGTGTGTGTGTGTGTGTGTGTGTGTGTGTGTGTGTGTGTGTGTGTGTGTGTGTGTGTGTGTGTGTGTGGTACACAGATGTCATGTGGGACATGGTGTACCGACGTGTTCATCATGTCTGGTCATAGTTGCCAGGCAGCAGCAATATGGTTGCAGATGTGCAGGGGTGTCATCTGTATACACTTCAGTGACCTGTGTCACAACTTTCACATCATGGTTTAGTGTGTATACACCTCAGTGATGTGGGTCACATTCCACAGTATATATGTATTGTATCTGAACACTGTCATGGCTATGAACTGTGTCTGTAACTCACACTGTATAGCAATAGAAATGCCTCATGATTCCCTGCAATGGCCATGCACATTAGCTAAATGTGCAGTATATCTGTAGGGTGGACAGACAACACTGCATTGGGACACCATTACCCCACTGTATATTTGAAATAACACCATTGTGTTATACATATATGCATGTCATTGCACACGTCAGCAGATCACATGTCATACTACATGTGATTGTCAAGGTCATATGCCACACATCAGGCAGGTGTACTGTTAACATGTGCTGGTCTACATGGTGTAACACAGGGATGTATGCTAACTACTACTATGATTGTGTAATTTGCATGCCATCTGCTATGATACATGCATACTGTTGTGTGCAACCCAGGGATGTATGATAACTACGACTATTATTGTCTGCACTGCATGCCGTCTGCCGTATCACATGCATGTTGCATGCCTTCTATCATATCACATGCTTGTGTGTGTATGTGTGTGTGTGTCTATTGTGTAGATTGTAATGTACAGTTCTTGTCTGCCTTTACAGGTGATGTAGGTGCGTTGCCCTCCTGCGATACATCTGATGTTAGTGTCCCTACAGACTCTAGCAGTGATGATGAACATATGATTGAGGTACAGGCAGAGTTGTCAGGGGCTGAAACTGTGCCATTGGTTGACATTTCAGCTATATCCCCCTCATCCCCGCACACAGATCCCATTCCTGCACATACCCCATCACTAGTGGTCATAGAGGAAGGACAATTGGTGCATGGTAGCTTGGAACAGGAAAGTGTGGGGGCTATGGAAGGTGTGCCTGCACACCATGGTGTCAGCCAACTGACTGGTGGTGCCCCACACAGGCAAGTGGTCAGTGCAGCTCATAGGAGGACCTCTGGCCAACATGCTCCTGCAAGACAGAACACAGCAGCTGGTGTCACCAGATGCATGTTTCAGGCTGTAGTGGAGGCACAGGCACGTGCTGAACAGCTCAACAGAGAAGATCAGAGGCTTCAGAGGGCTGCTGTCCATTCTTTAAACAACAACATTCAGGCAATGTTAAATGCTCAACAGCAGATTGCTGAAGCTTTGGATAGACAGTTGGGTGACATGGTTGGAGTCCTTGACCGTGGCATGACAATCTGCAAGTGTGAGCTGTCTGTGTTGGAACATCTGGTAGGAGTGAGGTGTCAGGCACATGGATGCAGGCCTGCTACATCACCTGTTTCAGGTCTACGTGTACGAGCTACCTCACATGTCCGGTCCCATAGTGGCAGTAGCAGCAGCAGTGCATCTGGTGCTGTGCTGTCCACACCATGACACAGCAGACCATGTACACGTGGCCCAGGATGGTCCCTGTTCCATTGGACAAGTGACATCAGACAGTACCCAATCTGCACCTCTGACTGGTAGTGCCCGTGCAACCCCTGGCAGACACAGGTCACATGTCCGTGGCCAGACACCGCGAACTTTAAAACCTCACCTGTACAGTCTGCAGCTGTCAATAATACCCCTGTGTAGGCCAGACACATGGCAGAACTGTATGCATACATACACACACACACACACACACTGTAAACATATGTAGGGCATCGCAACACACGCATGCATAACATCTACACATACCCAATTATATCAAAGGCCCTAACCCACACACATGATGTCATCCAATGGTGCAGCCTAAGCCTCTGGCAAATATTATCACCCTGTGCATATGATGATACCTGTGCCACATCCCTGACATCCACACCATCGGTGCAGGGACATGCTCATATGGTCTGATGCACAGGGTGAACAGACTAGGAAGATAAGTGTAGTTTACAATTGTTGAGTACTGTTGACAGGAAGCAGACATACCATGTACTACAGGTGTACAATACATTTCGTACAGTATGTGTCTTGTGTAATAACAGTAACTGCATGTTGGTCATGATGTTCTGCTGTCCAACTTCAGGTCTAATTGCACATGCCGGTGGATATCAGTGTTTGCAGTTAGTGTCCCATATGTTAATGTGGATTACTAACAGGTATGTATGAATATACAAGCATGCACCATGTAGCTGCCACATACCAGTGAGAATGTCCCACGTTCCAAACACGTCTACTGATCCAAGAGCATGATAGCTGTGTATTAAGCTACTGTGGCTACAGACGTGACATCCATAAAGGGTGACATCACAGGTAGTTACATGGAGTGGTGAGGTAAGAGAATGGTCTAGCTGATTACAAGTGTAGAGGCCAGTCGGAAATGTGATGCCTCATTAGGAATCAGTAATACATGTTCCCATGACAGGATGCCAACAGAGGCATTGACACACATGTATTCAGTGATACAGTGACACACCCACACACTCACAGATTCACAGACACAGTAACACACACTTGCACACAGTTGCTACTGGTGAGGACCCCTGCTTATGTGCAAATCATCATCACAGTACTGTCCCCTACATGACGTGCCACAGAGAATACACATGTATAGGTAGTCAGTATGTCCTAAGATTGGGGACATTTATTTTATTATTTTATTTTACATTTGTTGACCAGGAAAGTCTGACTGGAGTGAGGTCCATTTGCAGCGGAGTCCCGGGGATAAAAGCTCCACTATTAAACTATATGTACAGTGGGAATTTTTACAATACAAGATATTTCATGCAAGAAGAACACGATTAAAGTGGTTTGTTCTAACTAAACAAAAATGACTCCATTGTAACAATTCAATCATCAGAGACATCACATATGACAGTATTAAAGTCAATATTTTGTGCTAAGCAAGTTTAAGTGTGACCAGAGGAAGGCCCTGTATGGCAGTTTTGAGGAGTTGTTACTACCTGTAAAATAGAGACAGTAAGCAGAATATAGAGGAAGGTAGGAAGCATTTGAGGAGAGCAGGAAAGCATTTATATGATGCAAGGACAGAATCAGGAATGCAAGAGGTGTGATTTCAGTGATTTTTTGAAGAGTGAGATAGAAAGTGCTGAGGAAATATTCTGGGGGAGGTTATTCCACATTTTTGCTATGGTATGAGAGAAAAGAGCTTTACCTGCAGTGTTGTTGGCTTGAGTTATACGCAAAAGGGTTTGTTGGATGAGCAGAGTGGACGGTTTGCTGATTATTGGTTAAGTAGTTGGTTCAGGGCTGGAGTCTTGTGGGGATTCTTTAGGATGTTATAGGTGAGGACTAGTTGGTGGTAACTAATTAAATGAGGAAGCTCTAACCACTGTAGTTCTTTTAGAACAAGGCAATGATGGCTATGAAAAGCAGAGTTATTGGCGAATTTAGCAATTTTATTGTAACATGACTGTAGTTTGTTCATGTCTGTTTTTCTAATGTGGGTTAGGATTGGAGATGCATACATTAGGGTAGACAGAAGGTGGGTTTGGGCTAGGGTGACCCGTGCTTGGTCTGTTAGGAAGTGTTTGTGTTTATACAGGGTTCCTATTTTTTTGTGTATTTTCTTAATGGTTTGAGAGATATGGACATCGAAGTGAAGATCTTTATCTATTTCAATGCCAAGGAGTTTTGTATGGAGGGAGAGGGAAATTGTGGTGCCATTTTTTGGAACTGATTGTGAAAGAATGGGGTGTGGGTCTGTATTTGTTTGGGGGTGAATAGGAGTAATTTGGTCTTGTTGGGGTTAAGAATCAGTTGGATATCAGTAATCCATTTTTCAATGGAGTTAAAGGATTCCTGGGTAAGGTTTTGAAGAGTGGTTAGGGATGGGGCTGAGCAGATTAAGGTGGAGTCATCTGCGTACTGTATAAGTGATGCATGCAGTGTGGAGGTGTGTAGTCTGTTGGTGAAAATAGTGAATTGTAATGGGCCTAGTATTGAGCCTTGTGGAACACCTATGGTGGATGATAGTAGAGGTGATAGTACTCCTTGCCATTTGACTGATTGTTTCCTATCAGAGATAGTTTTTGAACCAAGCAGTTGTAGAGGGGGCAAAGGACATTGATGATAGTGTGTCTAGAAGTAGGTTATGTGAGACCATGTCAAATGCCTTAGAGAGATCTAAGAATATGACAGATACAAAGTTGTTGTTATTTCTAAGATGGTTAACCTGGTTAGTGAAAGACAGAAGAACAGTGGTTGTACTATGGTTTGGGCGGACGCCATGCTGGGTTGAGGAGAGGAGATTATGTGAGGTTAAGAAATGCATCACTTGGGTATGGATACATTTTTCAAGGAGTTTGGACAGGGGGGATAGGATAGCAATGGGGTGGTAGTTTGATAGCTCGTAGGAGTTGCCACCTTTGTGTAGGGGATAATATGTGATACTTTCCATAGTTGAGGGATGTAAGCTTCTTTTATGGAGCAGTTAATCAGAATTGAGACAGGGTAGGCTAGAGATTCAGCTGCTAGTTTTAGGAAATTAGTGGGTAGGCCATCAGCTGCAAGAGTGGTAGGTTTTAGTTTTGAGAGTAGATTTTTGACTATGGAGGTTGGCACAGGTGAGAGAGTAAATGATGGTATGTTATTGTGGTTCTTAGTGGGGGGTGGATAGAGGGTTATTGCTAGATAGCTGGGTAGATAGTGATAGAATAGAGTCTATGAAGTGATGGTTGAATTGAGAAGCTAAGCTGTCATTAGTGGTATTTGTGTTGGGAGCTGGGGTGGTAGTTTTACCGGGTTTTAGAAGGGAGTTGATAGCATGCCAGAACTTTTAGGGGGTTTTAGAATGTTTGTTTTGGAGATTTAGGAAGTAGCTTTGTTTATCTAGCTTTGTTTGTCTTTTGGCTTGATTACGAAGTTGTTGATAGTTCTGTCTATTTAAGCTAGTGTTGTTCTTTTTCCAGATCATCCAGGCATTATCTCTGGCTTGTAGTAAGCCTTTTGTGGTCCTAGTCAGCCAAGGGGCATAGTTTACTTTGGTTCTAAGTTTTCTAATGGGAGCTACTGTATTCAGAACATTCATAAAAGTACTATTTAAAAGTTTAACTGCCTGGTCGAGTTCCAGAGTATGTAATGGTTGCCAATTACATTGTTGTAATATACAGTTGGGAATTTGTGGATTTACCTTGTGCTCATCTCTAGTTTCCTTATACAGTATGGGTTTGGCTATGTTTAACTTTTTACAAAGAAGGAAAGTGGGGCAGTGATCGCTGAGTGCATCAGGTAGGCAGCCCATGTGATAATTTTGACTAGGGAAATTTACTAAAGTCCAATCAATAGTTGACTGTTTCTGTGATTTTTTGTCTACTCTGGTGGGTTCTTGGATTAGTTGAGAAAATCTGAATGTTAATATGGTTTGTGGGATTGCTAGAATTGCAGGATAGCCAGTCTAGATTTAGGTCTCCTAACAGGATAGTTTCTTGTGGCAGGTTGGTTGTAGCCCATTGTAAGATTTCCTCTATTGTTGCTGAGTTATTTCCTGGAAGGATATAACTGCAAAGGATGTTAATTCTCTTTTTGTTGTTTAGAGATAGAACTGAGCCTAATGTTTCAGCATTTTGGAATTTGGGAAGTGGGGTTTGCAGAGGCTGGAGGTTGAGTGTGTTTTTAAATAGAATAGCAACTCTGCCTCCTTTTTTAGCATCTCTGTCTAGTCTTAGGATGTTATAGACTGGTCTGAGAATTTCTTCATTGTGGTTGGAGGGTTTTAGCCAGGTTTCAGTAATAGTTAATAAATCTGGGGAGTATTGGGCTATAAATGTGTGTAGGTCATGCAGTTTGTTAGATATACTTCTTGAGTTTAGGTTAATAATAAGTAGGTCTGATGTTTGTTTGTGTGAGAGAATGTTGTTGCATGGACCTGGATTGGGGTGTATGTCTCCTGTGATTAGTAAACATTTTTTGTAGAATAGTTTGAGTTTTATAGCATGTGCTAGGTCTATATTTGTTCTAGGTAGTGTTTGTTTTCTGAGAGGCTGAGTGGCAGGTGTTTTGTATATATAGAATAAAGAGCTATCACTAAATAGTGTAGAGCAGATTGTAAAATGAATGTGTTTGTGTGTGTGTGTGAAAGTATGTGTTGTGTGGTATGTGTTGTTTAATGTTATGTTAGTGGGTGTGGATGTGGTGTAGATTAGTGTGGAGAGAGTTAGTATTAGTACTAGAGGTAAGAATTGCATGGTTAGTGTAGCTACTAGAGATATTCAGATAGGAAGTAAGATGGGTGTGGTAGTGGTTGGATCTTAGTTCTTTAGTTTGGCTATTGTGTGGGGTGTTTGGTTTGGGTGTGGCTGGGTGTAATTGAAGGAAGGTGCTGATCGGTGTGGAGATTGGATTGGTTGACAGGGTCAGGTATAAATGTAGATGCACTGGGGGTGGGTGGAATTTGGGGTAGGGTAGAGGACCGGAGTGAGCCAGGAGGGCAAATGGAGCAGGTAGAGCCGAGAGGTGAAGTGGCTCAGGAAAAAAACAATAAGTGAACAGGATTACAACTACAGGTAAAGCCAGGGAGTGGGATTGTATCTTTTGTGGTGTCTGTACTAATAGTATGTTCAAGAACTATTTTAATTCCTTCAAAAGAAAAAGAAAAACTAGGGAGAAAAGAGAATTATTAAGTAGAAAACTCTGTTAGGGGCAGAGATAAATCCTATTTGGTAAGCCTTCAAGTCTAATAAAAGTGGGTTTAGCAGGACCTTTTTATGGTAAAATGCTGCCACCTGGTGGCAAATAAGGGGAGTGATTCCCAGCACTTAGGAGTCTGCACAACACTTGTGATGCTTTTATGGGGTTATTAGGAGCAGTCGGGGGATAACTATGGACTCAGGGGGCTTGCAGCAGGCTGCTATCACATACACTGGTAGGACGCCGGATAATAGTAAAATGCTGTTACAATATTGCCCTTAGAGCTACATACATTGAGTTGTCCCTGTAGGAGTGGAGTTGTGCCTTTTTATCTTTGGGAGGCGATTGTTATGCCTGGGAGCAGGGTATCCTCAGATGTCCTCACTATGACCGGAGGGATTCCTGACCGAAATACTATCCTTATATGTAGAAATAGTACAGGGGACACCCGTGGTTACAGCTGTAAGGAGAGGAGAGACAATAAAACCTTAGTACATCAGGAAAGTAGGAGGAGGATTGTGTATAGGATAGGGAATAGAGAAAGGAGCATTCAGTGTGAGAGGGAATAGTACCAGCATGAGTCAAGGATAGAGAAATACCAAGAGTAAAGGTGGGAAGAGAGTCAGGAGGAGGGAGCAACCCCTAATGTAGCAGAAGAAAGAGTAGAATGGGAGGCAGAGAGAGAGACACCTGTAAAAATAAGGATGGATGAAGAGAAATGGGAGGCAGATTAGTAATACAAAGTATGGAGTACCACTATTAAATTCAGTGCCCCTGTTAACTCGGGGATTACACTTGTAACAAACAAACACTCTATACAAAATGAAATACAATGCCCTTGTTAGCTCAAGGAGAACATTTGTATCAATCATTCTATAGAAAATAAGTTAAACTACAATGCATTCACATGGATATGATTATTCTCTGCACACACAATGTCATTGTTAACTCAAGGAGATCTAACTGTATAATATAACTTGATCTGTTATTCTATACACAAATACAATGTTCCTGTTAACTGTGAGGAGAACACTTACATCAATCACACTACACAAAATATCATATACTATAATGCATTCATATGAATAAGGTTACTGTGCACAATGAGGTCAGGAGGACCTGAAAAATAGCAACTCTTGGGAGAAATCTAAAGCGTCTAGGAGCCACTAGATGTTTCACATCGCTTCAGCACTAGCGAGTGAGTAAGTACCAGCGACTGTATAAGTACGCTCATGCACACTATTCAGTAAGGTCAGGATTACCTGAAAACATATATTCAGATGAATTCTAATAGAAATCTAGGAGCCACTAGGTTTTTTAAGGTCTTTACAGCATAAGCAACATAATAAGTGCTAGCAGCTGTAGAAATGCATTAATAACGCACTACACAATAAGGTCGGGAGGACATGAAAACAGTAAACAGTGGCCAAATACTAAAGAATCGGAGCCACTGGGTATTTTGTGTCTCTACATTAACTAGCGATGGAAATATGTACGCTTGCACAAAACACAACCACGATATTAACGTCTCACATGGACAGCATACTAGCAATAGTTCCTATAGCCTGTGGTCGTTAGTCTAATATATATATATGCATATATCAGCACTTAGAAGTTATGCAAGTCGTTCTACTGGTATAAGAGGTAGATAGTAAGGATATAGTCAAGCAAAACAAACAAACGAAGATTCAGGCTTCTATATTAAATTTCTGAAACCTTATATGTTACAGTCGCTAAAGACCCAACAGTAACAAAGCTGCTGAGGATATCTTAAGGGTCATTCTAAGCACGTGTCACCAGTACAGCATTCATAGCATAGTAGGTACAACAGCACAAGCTACGGTTACATTGCATTGCAGTGTATTTTGTTATAACAGTCTTCTAATACATTTGAAACAGAATATTAAGGCAGTTGATTTGCATTAAACAAGGTACATTTGCATTACAGTTCAAACCTACCAGGTAGCGAGACTCGCAGCCTGCCGTTTGCTTCCTGATTTGAAAATGGCGTCACAGAGAGCACCATTGCTATAAAGACTTGGGGTGGATATGGGTCTTTGTGGGAGGGGATCAACACGGATAGTAGAATGCATCACCTGGATGAGGGGAGGGGTCTTATCAGTTCAGTATGGTAACATACATCCTCACCCCAGGGACCAGACAGCCCTACATACACACACACATATACACACACTGTGGCATTCAGTATTGAATACACCTATGTCCCGCACATACAGATACCTCACATGTGTGAGATACACGCCCCTGCCTATGTCCTGCTTTCTACTTTGCAGTCTGTTCAGATGTGTACACTAGTGTACAGGAGAGTGAGTAACAACTGAGATGTATTCTCCACCATACATGACATATATGGACACACACGCAACCACACATGCCAGTACTTTGAATCACAGACCTGCCTAGCTCATGATATATAAGGCAGACGTACAGCAGTATTGCACACGTTACAAACTGTACTGATGCTTCCTGTGACAACAGTGCTGATATATGCACACGGGATGTCTTAACTATTAACAGGTGTCAAGTGATTTACCTTCGCTGTCACCCGACCGCTGTCTAAGTTGTGTGTTATGTCCTTCAATTAACAAAACCATTGCTTACCGGTTACACAGGTCATTGTAGGACTGCTTGTGACACACCTGTGAGCTGTCCACAACAAACATCCATTTGCAAAGATGCCCCGCCACTTAGTTATTTCCACACATCTGTCCATACCTGAGGTACATCTTTCCGTACATTCAGCATATCACCATATACAGTTGGCAATGTTGAGGCTGCATTGCAACTGCATGATGTACTAAGATACACATTACCTGCATACATCAGCAACTGCACACGCATGTTATCTGAATGCACAACACTACATGTACAGGTGTGTAGATCCTACAATCTTTCATTTGGGCATGTTTGTAGGCATTGCAATTGGTGGACATGTGTAATGACATACATGACACATGGACTGTTGTGTGATATGATGGGTGTAATGAGTGACCAGTACAGAGGGAATGTTAACTCTGTCAACATTGATACTACACCTTATGTACTGTTAGCATTCAGCAGCCATGGACCTACATTCCATTTGCATGTGTGTAATGGCTCTAGCCACCTGTTTGCACAAAGGACAACAACAGCTATGCTATTTAGATGTATGCTGTGTGTGTGTGTGTGTGTGTGTGTGTGTGTATGTGTGTGTGTGTGTGTGTGTGTGTGTGTGTGTGTGCGTGTGTGCGTGTGTGCGTGTGTGTATGGCATGTACATACCCAGGACAGGTACATGTATATCATATCCATACATGAGGGTGTGTACTGGTGTACAGCAACAGTCATCTGCTAATGGTGGAAAGTAATAAGGGCCCCTAGTATGTGTACAGCTGACCTGGTTACAGACAGTGGTATCATTGCATTGCATAACACATGATGTAACTGTGTCAGTTCATGGGTACTCTCTACAGTTGATGTAGAGCTTGGTACAGTCAACAGGTCAAGGGTCACATGGTGGTGTACTCTTATATGTCCTACAACATGTATGGATGTGTGTTGGTGGTCTGATGGCATGGTGGTATCTGAGGTTTACATCCTAGAATACAGCATGTAATACTGTGTCCTGCACATGACTCATCTGTGATGCCTTTTGTGGGGGTTACGGTCAGTACATGTGAGTGGCCTTTATGTATGTGGGAACACCACCACCTGGAGTGGTCCGTACCTGTGTTATGGCCCACATGTCTGGTTCTGAGGTATATGGTGGTAGTGCTAGGTTCTGAGGTATATGGTGGTAGTGCTATTGTGCACTACAGAGCGATCAGCCAGGTGTTCCTCACTGCACATATGTCAGTACTCCCCATTGTTGGATCTACAGTGACCGGCTGTGATTATGGACGCTACACATCTAGCACTGGTTAGCATAAGAAAGTAATAACGTTGTTCTTTAGGTGTCAGGGAGTTATCTTGTGTTTAGGACATTTTCCTTGGAATGGCACTGTGTGGGTGGATGCGACTTGAGTATTATCCCCACTTCCTTGAATCATGAATGCATGTGATATGTGTCAAAGGCCTGTCTACTGTCAGCCATGTCATCCCAGAATGACAGCAAACGTTGTGTAAAAGACCGGTGTCAAATATATGTGGAGCAGTGTTCCTGCTAACAATGACAACTACTAACACCAGAGCCCATTACAATGTGTTCTTTACATCTACCTGTAATAGCATGGCCACTGTGGCCTTCCGTGTTTAGAATCAGCGTGCATCCCAGTCAGCCCTGTGCTACTAAATGTATGAGCATGCCCAGTATAACCTTGTGTTGATGGACACATAGTACATGCCAAACAGCTCTGTGCTACTAAGTGTGTGAGCATGCCCAGTGACACCTTGTGTCAGTTATGTGCCTCTGTGTATGGGCATGGCCATTGTAACCCTGTATAGTGGTAGTAGTCATCCATTCTACAGATGGGCATACTCCAGGTCAGGATGGATTCCTACTTTAAATACACAGGTTCACAGGTATGTACATCTTAACTGCCAGCATCCCTGTTGATATCTGCATTCCTAGAAGATCATAATGACAGCCTTGATATGTGTAGTCTGTGTGTCTCGACTCGTAAGTATGTAGTATTGTAATAGTAATTTGTAAATAGGCAGGTGCTCTGTTCCCACCACTGGTGCGTGTGTGTGTGTATGTCTGTCCCCGTTTGCCAGAGGACTGTAAACTTCTTTCAGACTGCTCACACTCCATACAATTCGTATACCCACCTTTGGCAGGGCTGATGATGACACCCATTTATAAATACACCTCTGGGAGTGCTGTGTCCCAGTAATCTCGGTAGCACTTTCTGTAATTACGTAATACTGTAGTGTAATAAAGTAGTTAGGTCAGTATTCTAATCCCAGACTTGGTGTGTGTGTGTGTGTGTGTGTGTGTGTGTGTGTGTGTGTGTGTGTGTGTGTGTGTGTGTGTGTGTGTCCATTTGCCTGAGGACTGAGTAATGCTTTTAGACTGCTCACACTCCATACAATTTTTATACCCACCTTTGGCAAAGCTGATGATGTCACCCATCTACAAATACACCTCTGGGAGGGCTGTGTCCCAGTAATCTCAGTAGTGCATTCTGTAACTGCGTAATGCTGTAGTGTAATAAAGTAGTTAGGTCAGTGTTCTAGTCCCACACTTACCGTGTGTGTGTGTGTGTGTGTGTGTGTGTGTGTGTGTGTGTGTGTGTGTGTCCATCTGCCTGAGGACTGAGTAATGCTTTTAGACTGCTCACACTCCATACATTTCTTATACCCACCTTTTGCAAGGCTGATGATGTCACCCACCTACAAATACACTTCTGGGAGTGATGTGTCCCAGTAATCTCTATAGCGCGTTCTATAACTGCATAATGCTGTAGTGTAATAAAGGTCGGTGATCTAATCCCAGACATGCCAAGTGTGTGTGTGTGTGTGTGTGTGTGTGTGTGTGTGTGTGTGTGTGTGTGTGTGTGTGTGTGTGTGTCTGCCTGCATGAGGCAAGTACAGTGCTTTGTAGTATTCACCATAGCGCATGCCCTAAACGCGTATTGCTGTAGTGTGATATGGTAGGGGTTTGTATACAGGACATGGCAAGTGTGTGTTTGTCTGTTAGAGCCTGTGTAGAGGTGGCCGTGATTGTCTTACCATTGGACATGTTTGGGAGCAGGTTTTGTAGTTTTCCTATATGGTATCCATCTTATGACACATTGGCCACCTCATGAGGAGTACATACTGTTTTAGTTGTCACGACCAGTTACTACTGATATTTTTTTTTAACTTTATTTGTAGTATCTAAGACTTGAGCTATTTCTCCTCATCCCCTTGTCTGAACTTTGTTTGTCTTTTATTTAGACTATTCCATGAAAACCATAGATGTAATTGTTTTTCACCTGAGTACATTATGTTATTTGTTTGTTTGTTTTTATTTACTTACTTCCTAATCTGTAGTGTCTTAGTCTGATAGTGGAGCTTTTCTCCTCGGGCCTCTGCTGAAAATGGACATGTATCCAGCCAGACTAGCCCGGTTAACAAATGTAAAATAAAATAAAATAAAAAAATAAATGTCAGTCAGCCATGGGACTGTGTTGGCAAGCCATACCCATACATCTGGCAAAAGGCCTGGTGAACTAAGTATGCAGCCCAACTAGTACCTGGTATATGTCCCGCACCCATGTGCCATGCACAAACAAACTTTACTAGGCTATCCCGCTATGTTGCTAGTACCATGCACACTGAGGACAGATAGTAGGCATGGTGTGAATGCAGTTGCCTGCAGAGGACATGGCACCCTGTACAGTGGTACAATAGGTACATACATGCGGACATTGTGCCTTCACTATGTTCCACACTGAATGCCTGCAACATATGTGGTGCCATCAAATGTGATCCACAAAGGCCAGACAATGCTGTACACATGTGCCCTGTATGGACCCATGCCACTGACACTACAGAATACCTGTATCATACTATCCATGCAGGTGCAGGGCCGACCGGCTCACTATAAGCAGGTTTCACCACACCAGGCCAGTATTGGCATATCAGAGTATAACAGACTGTGTACACAAAATGTGTCTGCCAAACCAGGTACACCTCTACATGCCACTGTACAGTATTGTGGGACATGCACATCCCAGGCATTGTCCATGTGAAGGACTATCAAACACAGACATGGCATGCATTGCAAAGCTATGGCCATACACATTGGTAACCAGGATGTCAGGCCAGATAATGCATTACCCATCTGTGTGGGACATTGCAAACACTACGCCTCTGCACTGCACACCATTGTCAGGTGACGTGATGCCAAGGATTACCCCTCACCCAGCCTTGTACAGCCATCTTGCACAGCCAACCACTACACACTCATGAAGCAATGCATTCCTGCATGCCAGTCCTGGCACCCTGTGTCTGTATGTGGGTTGTGATGCTCCAAACCACAGTCACTCCCAGTATAACCCTCGTTGGCATACCAACAGATGTCAAGCACTTTATTTTATTTTATTTATTTATTTTACATTTGTTGACCGGGCTAATCCAACTGGATACATGTCCATTTTCAGTGGAGGCCCGAGGAGAAAAGCTCCAGTAAAAAAAATATTAAAAACATCCTCGGAAAAAAAGCACAGAGACATATCGTACAACTATTAGAAAATAACATTAATATAGAATGATGCATCATCAGATTAACAAAAATTTACAATTTACATATTTTGATTTGTAAAAATTTACAAATACCAAAACATAATTTAAAGAAAGTACCGTTAAAAAGTGAGTTAAAGAATCAAACATGGAAAGTAGTACTCATGAATGATAATGTTAGAAATTAAGAGAAAAGATTAGTTTATAGAGAGTTACATAAAGAGGTTTATAGTTCAGAATATTATGTTTTAAATGAAACAGGAAAATTAGTGAATAATGGTTAGTCAGGGTTGGTACAAGAGCATAACCAGTGGTTAGAGAGGAAATGTTTTAGGTTAGTTTTAAATAGTGGGAGAGAGGTTAGGGTTGTAAGGTCTTGTGGTAATTGATTCCATATTTTACCAACTGAGTTAGAAAATATGGAGTCACCTGCTGAGTTATATGATAAGGAAGCGTAAATCAACATTTTGTGAGCAGAACGTAGATTCCTCAGGTTGTTATATGACATTATGAAGGTAGAAAGAATCGGGGTGTTGTTGGGTTGGTATAGGGCTTTGTGGGCAATTATAAGTGGGTTGAATTGTAATTGGTGAGGTAATTCAAGCCAGCCTAGTTGTTTTAGGTTCTGGCAGTGATGAGTCCTGTAAGGAGAGTTTGTAGCAAATCTGGCAATATTGTTGTATGATCTAGCTAGTTTGTTAAGGTTATTTTTAGAAAGATTGGTATATATGGGAGAAGCATATAATAGGGTAGAGATTAGGTGAGTTCTAGATATTGTGGTCCTGGCTTCAGGTGTTAGGAAAGGTTTAATTCTATAGAGGGATCTGAGTTTTCTGTTAACATTCTTTATTGTGGTGTTTATGTGACTGTCAAACTTTAGTTGATTGTCAATTGTAATACCTAGGAGTTTGGTGGTGGGGTCTGGAGAAATAACGGTACCATTACTGGATATGAGTGTGAAATGAAGATGGGGAGACAAGTAAGAGGGTGTAAAGAGCAAAAGTTTGTTTTTTTTAGAGTTAAGGAGAAGACAATGTTTAGAGAACCATTGTTCTATAGTGGTGAAAGCTTTTTGTGTGAGAGAATGAAGTTCAGTTTGGGATGTGCCAGAACAGATTATGGTAGAGTCATCTGCATATTGAATGCAGGTAGAGAGTGGAGTAGAAAGATGAAGGTCATTTATGAAAATGGAAAACAATAGTGGTCCTAAAATGGAGCCCTGAGGGACACCTAGGGAGGTGGGAAGGAGGTCTGAAAGATGGTTTTGCCAGAGAACCGCTTGTTTTCGGTTTTCCAGGTAAGATGCAAACCAGTTCATAGCAGGATTGTCGAGAGAGAGGAACTTCAGAAGGTGGAGGAGAAGCTGATGATTGACCATGTCAAAAACTTTGGATAGGTCTACAAAGAATGCTGAGGAAGGAATATTTTTATTGCGATTTTTGTTGATACTGTTAGTAAAAGATAACAAGGCTGTGGTGGTACTATGGAATGGCCGAAAACCATGTTGACAGTTAGCTAGAAGATTATGGAGGAGTAGGTGGTTTAGTAATTGTTTGTGGATGTATTTCTCCATTATTTTAGCGAGTGGAGAGAGTAGAGCTATGGGGCAATAGTTGGAAAAATCAGTGGAGTCTCCACCTTTGTGAAGAGGAATAATGTGTGAGATTTTCCAGATAGATGGGATAGTGCCTTCTTTTATGGTTCTATTAATCAATATGGAGATGGGATAGGCAATAGCTTTGGCTCCTATTTGAAGGTATTCTGCTGGTAATTTATCAGCTGAGGGGGTAGTCGGTTTTAATTTTTGAAGTAAGGAGGAGATATAGGAGGTGGGTACAGGTTCGAGATGGAAGGGGGGGATGGTGCTAGGAGTGGGCAATTTGGAAGTATCAGGTTTTTGTTGATTTGCTGGATTTAGTATAGCAGTAGTAAAGAAATTATTAAAGGCATTTGCTGTTTGGGTTGGACAGTCACGGTTGGAGCCTAGTGGATTAGGTGTGGCTACTTTGCTTGGTGATAGTAGTGTGTTAATAGTAGTCCAGAACTTTTGTGGTTGTTGAAGGGATGATTGTTGTAGTTGAATATAAAAGTTCTTTTTATCTTGTAGGATGGCTTTTTTTGTTATGTTTCTTTGTTGTCTAAACATTTGGTGATCAGTATTATTCCTTGTGGTATGCCATTTTGCCCAAGATTTGTTTCTATTAAGGATTAGTTTCTTAGTATGATTTGAGAGACATTTGGCTGGTTTAGTTTTCATTCTTATGGAGCGCATTGGGGCATGATGGTCTAATATAGCCAGGAAAGTGGTATTGAAGTAATTAACTGCTTCATTTATAGGGAGAGACTTAAGAGGTGACCAGTTGCATTGCGTAAGTTCAGTTTGAAACAGTTTGTGGTCAAAATGTTTTTTGGTACGGACTGTTCTGACTGAAATAGGGATAGCTAAACTTGTTTTATGTCTGATAATATATATTAGAGAGTGGTCACTAAGGTCATCCGGGAGGGTTCCTGTTGTATATTTTTGTTGTGGGCTATTTGTTAGTATCCAGTCCAGGATACTTTCTTTATTATTAAGTTTATTTGTTCTAGTTGGAGAGTTTATAGCTTGTGAGAAGCCAAACAGGTTGATCAGGGTGGCTGGGTTAGTGTGGCTACATAAATTCCAGTCAATATTAAAGTCTCCTAGGAGTATTGTTTCCTGAGGGAGACTTTTAGAAAGCCAGTTTAGTAAGCCTTTTAGTATTGCAATATTTTTACCTGGGGGAAGGTAGGTGCAGATGATGTTAACTGATTTATGAGAGTTAAGCTGCAGTTTAGATATAATTATTTCTACATTATTATCTGAGGGTAGGTTATGGTTTATTTTGGTAATTTGTAGTCCTGCTTTAAAGAGAATTGCTACCCCTCCACCTTTTTTATTAGTGCAGTCTTGTCTAAAGATATTATAGCCTGGGGGCAAAATTTCGTTATCTTTTATTGTGGGGTTTAGCCAAGTTTCTGTTAAGCAGAGGATGTCAAACTGCTAAACATCTAGAAGGGCATGAATTTGTGGTATTTTGTTGCAAATACTACGTTATTTAGATGGGCTATTGAGAGTGTTTTGGAAGGTTTGGTTGCTGGTAAAGGGATTGTTTTGTTTTGGTTGCAGTTAGTGGGGGTAGGGAAGGGTTTGGACCAGGGTTGGGGTGAATGTCTTCATCTATTAAGAAGTGGAGTAGTATAAAGTTGTAGTATTGGAGAGGTTTACAGTGGTAGTCAAGTAATTTTCTATTGCTTAGAATTGAGTATTTAATATGAATTAGACGATGATATTTAGCTTGATAGTAAAGGGGCTTATAGAGGGCATTGAGAAAGTTTGTAGATAAAGATGGATAAAGTGTTATTGTTTGTTTGTCAGGGATGGTAAGAGTAGAGAGGAGGGGATATTTGTAGGAGGTTAGGAGGTAAGTAATGGTAAGAGAAGTTAGGAGTAAGAGTACTAGTAAAGATTGGTGTTGGTCAGGCATGGCAGAGGAGTGTATAGTAGGTATTAGAGGGGAAGGACTGAGAGCAGGGGTTGACTTATGGAAGGTTAGGCCGGTGTTAGTGGGTGGAGATATATTCCTGGGAGAGTGGTGATAGAAATGTAGGGTGTGGCTAGTAGTATTAGTATGATTGGTTGATGGAAAAGGTGTGTTTATGAGGATATAAGTTAAGAGACACTGGGGGGCGGGTGGGAATTGGGGGCAGGGTAGGGGAGCGGAGTGAGCCCGAAGAGGCTGAGCAGACACAAGCGAGTGGATTACTAAGGAAGACAATCTATAGAGTGGAGGAAAACAGCAGGTAGGTCAGAGAGTGAGAGAAGTATAATGGTATATTAGGTTAATCTAAGGAGATATACTACGTTGGGGTACAGGAGTGTGGTAGGAGTATTGTATAGCAAGTTCAGGGAGGACGGTTGAAAATGAATGGGTCAGTGAAAGAGACTCCATTTAAAAGACAAAGTAAGTAAGGGCTGAGGGAAGTTAGAAAACAGTGTATGAGGTGTAATTAGGATAGTGGGAAGGCGCCACCTTGTGGCCAGTTGTTTAACTGCAAAGACTGGTGCTTAAGCAAGGGGCTGATAGCAGGAGGGAGAGAGAAAAGATACTATAAGTATAGCAATAGGAATGGTTGAGCAAGATATAAAGTAAGATTCATCACTAGTAAGGAAGTGGAGATTGGGGGTTATTGGCTGCTGGCTATCCTGGGTAGGAAGCTTACCTAATGTAGGAGAGTATTTTAATTTAGAACAAACATACAGAAACAGGACATACTTTCACATGCCCTAGCCCATAGAACCTCCAGATATCCCCTGTAGTGCATGTGGTCCTGTGTATTACTGCAGTGTGGCAAACTAAGTAGTTACGTTGTGTATCTGTGGCTCTGGCAAAGGTGTCAATGCATGTCCATTAGAGAGTATGGTTGTGGTGACAATGGCATCCGTTCACATGGGCAGCCATGTGTGCCACACCTAATCTGTTGCAGATGCCACTCACCTACACACATATGTTCTTACAGCACAGCAACATGTCGCCTTTGTGGCACATGTAGTAATATCATGCACATGTAATAGTAATGAGTAGTCGGGGTGTGACCCCTGTACTGTTCGGCGTGTGACAGATGATGCTTATGGTTAAGTCTCCAAGCCCTTCCCTGGTTTACTTTGACTGTCCCACCCACACACTCTCTGGTGGATGTGAAGGAGTACACCTGCACAGCAGCAGCATGTGTGTTGTAAGTGATGGACATGGTCAGGTGATGGCCTCTGCACCTATTGCAGTCCTCTTCTAGCTGATTGCATGTGGTACAGCTGTGATGGTGTTCCCATAGCCATCCGCATGATAAACACAATACACTATCTAGGGAAACATGTTGTTATCTGGCCATGACAGTCGCTGTGAGTGGTACCTGGATGTGGTGTTCTCACATGGCATCACAGATGATATCTGGATGTACCTGAATCATTTTCCATAGTGGGAAATAGCCTAAAGACAGGAGGGTGATGTGCCACACATGACTATAGCATGTAAGTGTAGCTATGCTGCATTGAGACTACTGCCTGTTTATCATGTGTGTGGTAATGGCTATTCTGCATGTTATAATGCAGACATGACAGTACTCTGCTCATGAGGGACCCCTATCTGTAGGGCCATCTGTGAACTGATCAGTGTGTGCACCCATTTGTTTTCTGTGATACACACTGAACACACATCTGTGCACAGCAGAAGCATGGTGTGACTATTGCAGACAGTCCATGATGATAGGGATGTGTTACTGCCATCACAACCCTGACTGGACATGTGTCACATGAGACAGTGGTATGACAGACACTGTGTGGGGTTCCCAGTGACAAGCCAATAATGGGCAACTGTTCATAGCTGCAGTCATATGTCTACTACACATTGTACAGTTGGCATGCAGTATATATGCATGTGTTATGCTCTATCTGCAAATGTATACCATCTGTTGTGTTGGGTTGCTGGTGATATCTATGCATACTGTCATAGGTAATCCTGTATGCTGTTGTCTATCACTAAGCCATATGTGGGTTTAAAATGCAACACCATAGGCTGAATGGGTTGGGAGGTCCCGGCAGAACCTCCTGTCCCACTTCAGCTGACCATGGCACTGGCACTAGCACATCTGAGGCCCAGCCATAGACATCAACCTCTGTTGGCTCTGCACCACCTTCTGATGATACCACTACTGAGGATGGAGCATGTCACCCCTGAGAGCAGGACCTGACAGGTACATATCTGCTATTGTGCGGTCCCAGACGTGTTGCATTGGTGGCTCCCTAAGGGGTTCCGAAGCCAGATACACCAGTTCAAGGGCAGAGTGTCACATTTACAGGGTGATACTGCCCCTCCTGGACAGCCCCCAGCACTGCCTCCTTTGCAGCTGTGTAGGTGCAGTGGCAGTTGCCCATGGCTGGGGACCTCCATCCCACTGTTCCCATGGGCTTTTGAATGTCAAAGATCCATCCCCGTCCAGGGTGTATCCCCCCCACATGTCATATACCAACCCTGTGTACTGTCTTTTCTGTGATCCTACCTATCCACCACGGCCATACCTACACTCCTTCCCCAACATCTGACCCTCATCTATGGACACATAAGGTCAATCGGCTCCTAGGACAACATCTTCCCTATACATAGCTGTCCATTACACACATGTGCCCACTGGACACATGAAACTCTTGTAATATGCATCACAACATACTCCTGTTATCCTCACCCCTGTCCCTCAGGTGCACGATACTGATATGCACATCACTCCTACATGGTCCAGGTACACGTGATGAGAACAACCCCATTGTACACACAGCACTACCAGTCCCTCTATGGTTACCCCATTTACCTTTATCATGATAATGATGTTGCATGCAGCACCTTGCAAGAGTACTGTTCACACATAATGATTGGACAGGTACTGTTGTGTTAATGTACATTACTTGCACAGAGTGATGTATACGGCCAGTGTACAACTATTTGCATGTATGACTGACACATGTCTGTCTGAGGGAATCTTGTGATCACATAGAGCAACACCACTACATAATACAGGCATCACTGTTGTTTCCCATTTCATTCGTTTGTAATGCTTTGTTGCCACATGGTATGTTCCTGACACATCTCCATATATGTATGTACCTATATGCTGGACTTAAACACTCACAAATACATCTACATGATGGGATACATTCCTATACTGTTGAATGACTGCTCTGTATGATATGTTTGTGGTACTGTCCATTGTCTGTATATCTGCCATGGTGTAATGGTAATACACATTAGCTGTGTGTGCAGGGTCCTGGTTCTGACCCTTGCAAAGGACGTTTATTTGGTTGCAGGGCAGAACAAGCCCATTGGATAAGGAGGGAGTAAGGCACACTAAAGCAGTTGGGAGCGGATGTACATGGGTTTGCATGGTGTTAAGCACTGCTGACCTCTGGTTACAGCCTCTTACACTCGGTTAGCCTCTACCTTGCTTTACCAGTGCAATACTCACATACTGGTAGCCAAACACGCTTACACTCGCTCACACCCACACTTGCAAATGCACCGACATTGGTGCTTACATCTGTCACTCACACCCACCCCTGGGTGGGAACGAGGACCACAGTATTACATTGTGATACCTATTACATCGGACTACATGATTACAGTATCGGGAATGGTCGCCTATCAGCCGACGGCATGGCATTTGACTGTACGGAATCAGCAGCCTGTCTGGTGATTCAATCATATTTGTGTGTTCCTCATACAATCTGCTCCCACCTTGTGATGCCTATCACATCGGACTACATGACTACAGTCATAGCCGGCCTTAGGCATAAGCCAACTAAGTGGCCGCTTAGGGTGCCGCTTTAGTAGGGGCACTTTTCCAGTATTTATCTGGTGTAGGTAGACCAGGATGGGGGCACTAGGTGGTGTGGTGGGGGGGTGCTGTTGTGCCCTTTTGCCTAGGGCACCAGTTGACCTAAGGCCGCTCCTGACTACAGTATCGGGAATGGCTATCCATTAGGTGATGGCATAGCGTTCAACTTACGGAATCAGCAGCCTGTCCAGTGAATTAATCATATTAATCGTGTGTTCCTCATACAATCTGCTCCCACTTTGTGATGCCTATTACATCGGACTACATGACTACAGTATAGGGAATTGCTGCCCATTAGGCGACGGCATGGCATTGGACTGTACGGAATCAGCAGCCTGTACAGTGAATTAATCATATTTGTGTGTTCCTCATACAACCTGCTCCCACCTGGCTGATACATGGGAACCGAGACTCTTCAATACAGACAAATAGTTGGGTTGTGGGAGCCACATCCATCGGCCGAGTCATGCTACTGCATACCTATTATAGGTTTGCCACCTTTTCAACTGGCCAAGGTGGGACTTTAGGGTTATCACCTCTCCCACTCTGCAAGGGACACTGTGAAAATAATCAAGACATAGCAAATGTCCTGATTATAGGACAGTATTATATTCTATGTTTCATTAATAGTTGCATAAAACAGTTATTTTATATATGAAACTTCTATATGTTATGTGAAGTAGCATAAGCAATTCAAATGTAACTAGATTAAGCTTTTATTTGTGCAAATAAGTATAATTCTGTACTATGCATGGCTATAAGTATGTTTTGTCCTGGAAAGTCTGACATTTCTACAGAACATGTCCTACTTCGGCTATTTGGAAAGGTGGCAACCCTATAGGACCTGCATGTAGAGACATCAGACTTTGCAGGGCAACACATACCCACAGCCAGTAGAAAGGGGAGTACTTCACTGATTTGCCTAAATAAAAGGTTATTCTTGTAGCATTATAGTTGCTTATACTGTTACTTATAACATTTAGGTGTGTCAGGTACAAAATAATTGTTTTATGCAACTACTACAGAAAATATAGGAAATCTTTGCCCTAAATCACAGGACATTTGCCATAATTACATTTATTTTGCAGGACACAACTGCCCAATGGGGAGTGTCCCCTCGCAAAGGTGGACAGGTAGTAACCCCAACCCTATTATTCTATCAACATTCTAAGGTAGTCAGTGGAACATGTGCTTTCTCTCACTATCAGACCTCTCATACGAATGGGGAAGAATGAACACGGAATCAGGGATACTGCATAACAACATCAGGGACACATTTAGAAGGTTGGTGCTATTAACCTGACGCATTGATGGACCCAGAGCACATATGTATTTATACACATTGTCTGAGGTACATGCTGTTTAGGACTCTTACATGTTGTCATTATTCATTACATATATTCCGCCACCTTTCCTCCTAATATCACTAGTTCTAGGAGGGTTTACTTGGGACTGTGTTAGATTCTGATTCGTAATCACAAACATCCCTGGTAATCAGGGACAGTTCAATGATATGGTCCCTATGTGTTCCCCCAATGGTTTACGAACTGTCCATTAGATGTGCTCTTAAGGTTTGGGAGGTATGGGCGTCTGCTATACCCACATCGGAATATTACTTACACCCACAGAGCGGTCCTAATACATGTCTGCCAGCCAACACCTGCACACCTAGGCCCATAATCGCATAACCATAGTTCCCCTAACTGCCACTACTCTACAGCACTCACCCTTACTGTGGGTGCAGGTGGGATATGAACACACCCCTACACATTGCCCACTCTCCACGTGTCGGGACACATGTCGTACGTTGTGTCAACCCATGTGTTATCAGGCTTGCACAACCTACTGTTCCATGTACAGCTACATCCTGGTCATGGTAGTCTTTACTCGCACTGCCTGGAAGAACAACATTTTTGGTGTCCCACAAGGGACGTCACTGTCCATGTTTAAAGTGTAGACCTTGTAGATCTCTCCCACTGGTAGTTTCCAGCCGGTGGTCTGAGAAGCAGTGTTATATTTACCTTTATTGCATATCTGTATGTCTCACCGGCCTAGCTGGGGGGTGGGAGGTAGACGTTTGTTGACTGGACCTCCCACCAACATATGCCCGGTCTGAACATATGTTACCCGTAACTGCTGTAACATAACCTAGGTATATACATGTGTATATTTACTGTAACATATATATATCTATTTACATTAATATATACAGATATATCTGCATATGTAGTCATACATGTATATTCATATTTTGCTGTATATATATATATATATGTATATATATATATATATATATATATATATATATATATATATATATATATATATACATACATCTGTGTGTCAGTACATTCCCTGCTCATGTGCACTTACACATGCATAATGGTGTTTACATATGCTTCACCAGCATACTAGTGCCTTACTCATTATAACACCAACACTTCACTCCAGTTATCTTGTAAACGGTATGTAGCATGTTATACAGTGGACAGATGTCGCAATATGTTTATGTACGGATTACCGATGGTAATTGGAATGTGATAGTCTGACTCGACCCGTCCCTCTTCTATTATTCCATCTACTGTCGATGTTTGTATGTGCACATTCCTATTATTTATGTCAACAAATGGAATGCATGTGATACAGAATTTGTACTTCAACATATTGTTGTCTGCATGTGAGTATGCATATATACCTATTACGACCTAGCTGACCTGCACAGGGCAGTCCATTAGAACCGGCCCATCCAACCCTGGCACACCTGGATCCATAATTGCATACCCATAGTTCCTCCACCCCACCCGTGTTGAATTTACATGCATAACATCTATAATCCACTTGCTATCACAGCCATGACACACCTTTACACATTGCCCTCTCCAGAGTGTTTGGGGCCCTACACACATTTTGTCCCACCTCGTGTATTCACAGAGTCTCCTGCCATGTATATTTGCACATACGTGCATTTCCTGGGATAATGGAATCCGGCCATTTGCTCTTTCCAGTTTTTGGAGGTCTTAGCATGGGACTACATTCTGTCTGTCTGTAAAGTAGACTTAGCAATTCAACGATGTTACTCCCACTGGTAAAACCCTGCCTGTGGTGTGAATAGCAGTGCGCTGCTCACTCCTGGGCAGCTTTTTATGACATACGCTGGAAGCACTATATAATACCAAAATTGCTCTTGATTACATTCACATCCCTTGTGTATGCTTTATTGTTACAATGTCCATTCTTTATATATATATATATATATATATATATATATATATATATATATATATATATATATATATTTCATGTATGTAGATATATATCTATAGGTTCATAGGTTAGTACTAGGCTAACTGCCCTTGCGAGCCATTTTAAGCCTAGCCAATTATCCCTTGTGAGATTCAAACACTGCACCTTGTGTTTGTAAGGCAAACACCTTAACCATTAGGCCACCCTCCCAACTCCTTATATATGTGTGTGTATGTGTGTGTGTGTGTGTGTGTGTGTGTGTGTGTGTGTGTGTGTGTGTGTGTGTGTGTGTGTGTGTGTGTGTGTGTGTGTGTGTGTGTGTGTGTGTGTGTGTGTGTGTGTGTGTGTGTGTGTGTGTGTGTAGATATATGTATGTATGTCAGGCACAGATCACCTCTGAGCAAGCGGTAAGCAACTGAATATAACTGGAGTTCTTTCAGTCGGGCAGCATAAGACAGATTTTTGAGACCCTTTATCCTTTTGGTGAGGAACTTTTGTGGCCTCTCCAGCTGCTGCAAGTGTCGGGTCAGATACATTCCGAATGGGGCATTGTACTCAATCATTGGTCTGATGAGTGATGAGTATAGGGAGATTATGACCTTCCTTGATCTAGATGTGAATCCCTTCATGATAAGGTGGGCAATGTAGAAGGTCTTCCTAACTACTTTAGCAATATGAGTGTCGAATGAAAGGCTACTGTCAACCTGGGTCCCCAGGTCCCTGATAGCTTCTTCTGTGATCAGGGGATTGCCACCTATATGGTAGCTAGGGGTAACCTTGTTTTTCCTGAAGGGTATGTTTATGCATTTCTTGGCATTTAACTTTAGGCCATGGCTCTGGCACCAGTTATCCATTTCTGTGAGACCCTTCTGAAGGATATCTGTGTCAGATGTGTTTTCACTCTGCCCAGTTTGCAGTCATCTGCAAACTTTGTCAGCCACAACCCTCCTGTGTTTGCTTGTACTTCAGAAAAGTAGATGCCAAACAAGAGTGGGCCCAGGACTGAGCCCTGTGGGACACCACTTGTGACAGGCTTTGAGTCTGACATGGCGCCAGCAACTCTGACCCTGTGGGTTCTGTCACTCAGCCAGTTTGCAACCCATCTTGTAATGTATGGGTTTACATTTAAGTTGATGAGTTTTTCAATGATACCCGAGTGGGGTATTGTATCGAAAGCCTTCGCCATGTCTAGGTAGGCTGTATGGACTGCCTTTCCCTCGTCAATGGCCTTGGTGACTGTTTCGAAAAAGTCAACCAAGTTTAAAAGGCATGATCTGCCTTTGACAAAGCCAAACTGGGTTGGATCCAAAGTCTGCAAATTCCCTATGTCTTTATTTATGAGATCCATTATGATCCTCTCCATGGCTTTGCAGATAAGGCTTGTCAAGCTAATGGGACGGTAATTTTCAGGGTCGGTGGAGGCACCGCCTTTGTGGAGTGGGACCACAGTCGCTGTGCGCCACTCCCTGGGTACGTATCCAGAGGTGAGACTAAGATTAAACAGCTGTCCTAACTGTGGGTTTAATTCCTCGTTGAGTTCATGGAGCACACAGCCGGGGACACCATCAGGTCCCATGGATGCTGTGTTCTTTGCCTTGGATTGAGCAGTTCTCACCAGGGCGTTAGAGATGTTTGGGGGCTACAATCATTTGGTATAGATATCTCTCCTTTAGGGGAGAAGTTTGCACTGAACCTGTCAGCCAGTATGTTGGCAATGTCTGTAGGATCAGTAATCTTCACATCATTTTGAACTAATTCTGAGCATATCTGGGAGTTTCCTCCTAGGTTTCTGACATAGCTAAAGAATGCCTTATGGTTGTCTTTAGAGTTCTTAGCTATTTTTCTCTCAAAATTAGCTTTGGATGATTTTATGAGAGCTCTTAGCTTTTTACTTATAGTGATCAGCGGTGTCTTACCTTTTAAGGATTTTGCTCTATCTTGTAGTAGCTTTCTCCTTTTGTTGAAGAGTTTGTTTATGGCTGGGGTCCACCAGACTGGACGCTTGCCTTTGGTACAAAGAGTCTTTGTTTTGCTTGGGATTGCCTGATCCATGCAGCCCTGCAGGTGCTAGTAGAAGGCATTTGTAAGTGATTCAGCGGTTTGAATAATGTTTACCGCCGGGGCCTTAAAGGAGACCACACTAGTCTTTAGAAGTGTGAAGTCGGCTTTAGAAGTTCTTTACTGTGGTCTTTTTATTTCGGTGGGGGTGGGATGAGGACCTCCAGCGAGATTAGTTTGTGATCTGATCTCACCAGTGAGGGGTATACTTCGGTGTTGAACATTGTGCTCCCATGTTCATGATGATGAGATCAAGTATGTTTTCTCCTCTTGTGGGGATGGTGACTAGTTGTTCCATGGCATTTGAGTTTATGAATTCCAGGAACTTTTGGGCTAGAGTGTTTGGGCTTGAGTAGTGTTCCCAGTCTATATTAGGGTAGTTGAAGTCACCTAGTATGATGGTGTTCGGAGATACATTTATCCCCTCCAGTGTTTTCAGGAAGGCCATGTGAGGTTCCTGAGTTTGCGAGGGTGGCCTGTAACATGCTACAAATTGCAGAGCAGTCTTGCCTATGGTTAATTGCACCTGGATGGTTTCCGATGCATCGTGCGTTGCCACCAATCTTGAGGTGTGGGTGTCCTTGATGAATATGGATACCCCCCCTCCTTTCTTGGTATTGTCCAGATTTTGGGGCCGGAACGCATGATATGAGGTAAAACCTGATAGTGCTGGGGTGCTCTCAGGAGCCTTGAACCAGGTTTCTGTCACAGCACAGACATCGATGTTCTCCATACTGATATATATGTATGTGTGTGTGTATATATATTACATCTGTACATACAAGCATACATTTCCTATGCTGGGAGCTGCTTACATCCGTGCAGACGCACTCGCCTATCCTTACTGTGCGTTACATATGTTTACTGCCACTTATTTGTGCTTACTTGTGCCTTATTCATTATGACAGTACCACTTTGATTGAAAGGATCTGGTTAATAGTTCCATGCAATACACACGTTCACCTTTACATGTTTAAATGTCGGCTTTACAGCAGAGCAACATTCATTCCACAAAGAAAATGATATGTGCTATTGTCGACCTTGAACCATGAATTCCTTTTTGTTAGGCGGATGCTCTAACCACTACACTATTGGTGTTCTGTCTCATTTATATGTATACTCATGGTTCATAGTTACCCGAACACACGCCTCATCACTTCACTTGCACAGCAGGCATCCATTTTCCTGTTGGGAAAACCGCCCTACTACACATGTGCCATTCCCTATTCCCTACTGCTCTGGACCCATGCCGCATGTTGACTCACTTTGAGGATATTCAGACCCCCAAAGCCTATAGTCCTGGCACATACATGTGTTTGATTGTCAGGGTGTTCATGTGGTCATCCGGGTTTAGGCTTGTCCAACTTGGGACTGGGACTGCCCTGTACCTAGTTGAAAGTCAGGCTTAGCACAGGGAGATCATTTGTTCCACTTTTAGCGTCCTACCTGTGGTTGAGGATGCAGAGGTGTGCTCACCTATGGCCATCCTGATATATAACAGCACTAAATATTACTGGGATTTCCGCTGCTATTTCCTTTCACATTAGTTATGACTGCTATATTGTGACCTTGTTCATTCTTCATATCTACACACACACACACATATATATATATATATATATATATATATATATATATATATATATATATATATATATATATATATATATATATATATATATATATATATATATTTAATGTATATATATATATATATATATATATATATATATATATATATATATATAATATATATATATATATATATATATATATAAAATATATATATATATATGTGTGTGTGTGTGTGTGTGTGTGTATATACACATGCATGTACACCTACATGCTTATTTACATTTTCCATACCGTTGAATCACCGCCACTTACCATCATGCATACACGCTTGCATACCCACTTATGTCTAGGGTTGCCACCTTTTCAAACGGCCAAAGTGGGGCATTTTCGGGGCACACATCAGATTTTACAGGCCGACACATTCCCACGGTCAGTACAAAAGTTAGAACTTTACTTATTTGCCTATATGGAAGCTTATTCTTGTCGCAGTTTAGTTGCTTATTTTGTTTCTTGTAACATTTAAGTATTTTACATACAGAAATAACTGTTTTATGCAGCTGTTACATGAAATATGGGATATAAGTATTTCCTACAATCACAGGACATCTGCCATTGTATTATTTTTGGTCAGGACACAACTGCTCAAAAAGGGACTATCCCTCACAAAGTGGGACAGGTGGTAACCCTACTTACATCTGCTTTAAAGCACCTTAATTACCCTATATCCAACTGACACTATGCGAATGTGTAAGGTATATATTCTCGATAATGCATGTAGGGAGACGTGCATCACGGTCAGGTGTTTATTCCCGCGTCGTAGGTTCTGCAGGACCAGCTGGAGGCTAAGCAGTCTTGTGGATAGCTACTGCTCATACAACTTGTGTCCAGATGTCAACAGGACTGGACATCGTGTTGTGACACCAAGTCTAATGTTTAGAACAGATACTTATTCCATGTGGGATATCCAAAAATTTTGGGGACCGATGACCTCGATTCATTTGGCTTTACGAATATAAGGTAGGGTTATATATGCAAGGGATACATCGTTTGCAATCCTGAGACTGCCTAGGGTGAGACTGCCTACTAGATATGAGTAGGGGTCACTATGTGCAGATATGGCTGCGCCTATCTAGCAGCCCGAGTATGGGTGGTTTTGGGGATGTTCAGGAAGGGAGGGGGGTGTTTTGTGGAGGGGATGATGGGTATTTAATTATGTATCCAGGTGTGTTGGGGTTGGATGGCACAGTTCAGGCCAGACCATTATGTGGGTATGTGCTGGTAACGTTTCTGTACATGTGTATTGCACTTTTTAATGTTCATGTGTTTCTGGGATTGTATTGCGGATGTGAATATTTGTTCTTTGGTTATCTTCCTGATTCACCCACTGCTCCCTCGTACACCTGCAGTTCACCTATTGTGCATCCAACCCAGTCTCCCCTTGGCAAATTATTATATTACCCGTCACCCCCCACCCCCATATTCCACAGACACCATCCATCCCTTCTCTGGTTGATGGCCCATGGCACAGTCAACAGAACACATTGTGTACACTACATATCTCTGGTACCAGTATGATTGTGAGGACTACCCTAGCATTTCTGATCACCCGCATGCTGTACTTCACACACATAGGTACATGCAAATACTTATCTTTCATGACATTGTAGGTAGACCTGGGTAATACCTGTTCATCTATTGGCCGTCCTGACAAGGACAACTTGGACCATGAATGGACAGATATTGGGCGAAATCTCTGACCATTGGTAGGGTTTCCACCTTTTCATATGACCAGGATGGGACATTTTCAGGACACACATCAGAGTTTACAGGCCAACTCATACCCACAGTCAATACAAAGGATAGTACTTTAGTTTTATGCCTAAATATAAGCTTTTACTGTTGTAGCGGTTTAGTTGCTTATTCTGTTTCATTTACTTGCTTATTCTGTTTCTTGTAACATTTAGGTATTTTATATATGGAAATAAGTATTGTATGGGACTATTACATAAATATGGGACATAATTATGTCCTACAGTCGCAGGACATTTGACATTTATAATGGTTTTGGTATGGACACAACTGACTAGAGGGGGACTGTCCCTCACAGTGTGGAACAGGTGATAACCCTAACCATTGGGCTAGGCTTAGCAATTGGCGGCACGTTAACACAATGCGTTTCACTTCCACTTGGTATAACTATTGACACTACAATGGAATACGGGCACGGGGTTTTAAATATCATTTGTTCGAGGGACGGGGACTCAATATTCAGCTACGTGCCTTTGTGTTTACTTTTTATTTTAGTGTCTGCAAAACTGTCTTGTATGCTTTGCATACATTTTAGTATCCATGGACAATGACAGGAGTGATTAGTATTAGAGGCAGGCTGTACTAATCAGCATTTTAGGTTAAGCATATACAGCCGACATGTTCACGCCTCCGTGCAGTGCTTGGACTTGGCCCCTGCACTCATGCACGTTTCCTATGCATGTGGCCGTTACGGCAGTGCGCCTTAATTAATATGCATGTGGTGCTGCTGCACCATCTCTACGCTGCATGGTCAGCGCAAGGCTAATGCCATCCTTGCACCGAGCTTCATGAATCCCGGGGAAGGACTTCAGATAGTGGGGGTGGTGAAAGGCATATCTACTTCTGAAAATCTTTTAAAATGCCCTTTCACTTGAAAGTTTATTTGATTAATTGCACTCTGCAGGTATTTGGCTGGTGCATATGTAATTTCTGAATCATGGGTGAATGGTGTTTTGGATGCTGTCTTTATGTTCTTCTGTGGCACGTGATTAAATCTTACTCATTGTGGAGTGTTATTTAATAGAGTTTCCTGTGAGGATTGAACTTTTATTATTCTAATGCTTTTTTGGTTAGTTTGTTTCCACTTCTATTTTCTATTGCCCAAATTGTATAAAAGTAACACTGGTTGTGAGGTACCTCATTGTAGTGAGAAGTATAAAGACTTTTGACTTAGTTTGTGGATGGAAAAGTAAAAAGAGGATTTTATATGTTTCAGATATGAAGGCATCTGTTGGGGACATTGCAGATGGATAGATGTTTTTGGTTTAATAAGGTTATGAAGAACCTTTTACTGGTTTTGCACATCTTTCAGGGTGTCCGAAGGAAGGAACAATTATTGTTTTAAAAGTTTTGATTTTATGTATTGCTATGCTATTTTTTAAATCTATAAGGAAGTGATAGGCTTCATATCAGTGAGTGAACAAGGTGACTTTCTCTAGCAGTTATCTCTGGCTCCTAAGAATTGACCCAGTTGCAGGCCAGTCATTGGGGTCTATATTAGAAGTTCAAAACTCCAAAAGAGCGAATGCTGTTTAATCAAGCTCTAATACTCGAAACCACGCAATATCAAAGGTACAGAACAGCGATTTTTTTCCCAGGGAAAAAAAATCGCTGCTCCAAAAAAAAAAAATCCAAAGACAAAATAAAGTGGGGGGCTTTGCCCCCCACCCCCTTACTTAAGTATACCAACTTCGAGATTGCACCACAGTGGAGGAAATGGCAAAGTCCCAACAACGGCCCAGCAATTATTTTCCCTGGGAATAAAATTGCTGTTCCGTACCTTTGATATTGTGTGGTTTTGAGTATTAGATTAAAGAGCATTCACTCTTTTGGAGTTTCAGTCTAATATAGACCCAGTCATTGCATAATGTCTCCACTGGCAATTATCTGTCAGAAATATGCAACAACTGGAATGCCCACAGACGTAGCTTACTAAAAGAATGCAAGGCTTAATCAATATGTCCTACATGGACAGACTCAAAGCCCTGTCACTATACATAAATCTAGTTGCTGATAATGTTTGCACTTGTGCAGTTGGCATGGCTTGGAGAACCGTTATTACATATATTAATGACTGGAATGATGAGCTAAATAATATTAGGCAAGGGGGCCATATTTTGGTTGTCTGTTCTGCAGTTTGCGATGTGTATCAAAGATGATATCCTACAATTCCATTGGAATGGGAGGGATTACATAAATATGTATGCAAATTTTATTTTAATCAGCGTATAGATTTGTACATATTTTTCATGGGTCTTTGTTCAGATTTTTGATGTTTTCAGGTTGAATGGTATGCTGATCAACTACATTATAGCAACCATGAAACAGTGGCAGACCACTTTGCAGTTAAGACACAATAAAGGACAAATTATTATTCCAGGGATAAAAATTCAAAGGGGGATATTCCAGGGTGACTCTTTGTCACTGCTGCTCTTTTGTCTTGCCCTTAACCCATTAAGATGTTTACTTAACTGATTAGGTTATGGCTAGAATTTGGCTTCCACAAAACAAGAAAGGATTCTCATCTTCTTTATGTGGATGATTTAAAACTGTATAATTCATAAGATGAGGAACTGAAAGCACAACTGCAAATGGTCAAAACTTTCTCAAATGATATAAGAATGCCATTTGGTCTTGATAAATGTGCAAAAGCAAAGTTTAAAGCAGGAAAGCTGCAGCAACAAGAAAACATCAGTCTGGGATAGGAATGTGATATAAAAGAACTTGAGGAAGAGGAAATGTATAAATATTTGGGAATTGATAAAGAATCAATAATAAAGCATGAGCAAATGTGAATAAAGCTTAGTAAGGAATATTTTAGAAGACAAAACAGCATTGACATCTAGGAACAAAGTTCAAGCTATAAACCAGTTCTAACTTATAGTTTTGGAGTTGGATTGGTTGGGCAGGAAAACAAGAAGGATGTTTCATGCTGATAAAATGATTTATAAAAAATAAGTGTATACCAAGACTATATATTCCCCATTCTGAAGGAGGTATGGGGCTTCCAGAAACTGATTACATGTATAGATCCGCAGTCGTAGGACTGCATGCATATCTGCTGACCTCACAAGACCCAAATGTAGTGAAAGTTTTCAAACATGAGGAGAATAAATCTAAGATGACTTCCCTGCTTAGCTTAGCAAAAACATATTGGTGTCAAGCAGGAATGTAAATTAAACCAGAAGTAGATAAAAGTCAGGCACCAAGTGAATGTGCCAAAAAACAAAAACAAAAGAAAGAAAGATCAGATGAAAAGGCAAGAAATATGGAAAATGCATAAATATAGTTTCAAGTATAGAAAACTATTGCAACAACCTCATGTTGATCAGGATCAAACACAAGAATGGTTAAGGAGAGGTAAATTTAAACAAAAAGACAAAAGGTTAATATTGGCACCCCAGGACAATGGACTACATACACGTTGGTTTACAAAGTCAATTGAACATGTGAGAGAAACAGACAAATGTAGGTTTTGTAAAACAGAATTAGAAACAGTTGCGCACATTGTAGCTGGTTGTGATATACTAATGGCAGAAGGACTGTATACTGAAAAACAATAATGTGACAAGACTATTGCATTGGGGATTGTAAAAACACTATGATATTGCAGTAATTGAAAAGCCCTGTCAACAAAAGTCACAAAGCATTATAGAAAACAATGAAGTTTATATCACATGGAATCACCCATTACCAACGGTTCAAAAAGTAGATGTGAGAAAATCAGATATAGTAGTCCATGAAAAGAAGACAAAAGTAGCATTGCTCACTGAAACTGCTACACCTAGTGATCACAGTGTCTTATGTACAGAGAGATACAAAGTCATAAAATACCAGGATTTGCAGGCAGAAATGAGGGCAATGTGGAAGAAGGATACCCAGACAGCTCCAATAGTAGTAGGATCACCAGGTCTTATAAAAAGGAATTTACAATTGTACTTAGATATGTTACATATACACATAACTGTATGAATTGCAGAAGGAGTCATTACTGGGTGCATTGTGGGGGCTGCAAAGAACACTTCTGGTTAACATCAAAGATTGAAACAATACTAATTTCATCAACTTTAATCATACTCTGACTTAGGAATGGGGTTCATTCCCATCATGGTATTAGAAACCTAAAAGACTTGGAGAAATTAAAAAGAGTTTATATAGGAATGAGAGATGTACTAACTGGTTCTCTGAGAGAGTAGCCGATGTATGGATTACATTAAAAAAATCATTAGTTTAGATATTTTTAAGAACAACTTGGACTCCTGTTATGAGAATGACCATTTTGGCAGGCTAGAATGACATCATAGCCCATATCCAAAATATTTGTATGCATATATAATTTGATTCTAGGTGCATTATTTACTTTGTTACATCTGAAAGTGTGTGTGCGTGTGTGCTTGTGTATGTGTGTGTGTGTGTGTGTGTGTGTGTGTGTGTGTGTGTGTGTGTGTGTGTGTGTGTGTGTGTGTATGTTTGTTGAGGGGGTTATGTGTGTTGGGAGTGAGATTTTAGTAGCATGCAAAGTTTAGGAAAAGAAGAGTGTCCTAAAGATTAGGAGAGAATGAATCCCAAAGGATGGGGCCAAGACAAAGAGTATAGTTTGGATTGAGGTATGTGAAGAAGTGGAAGTAAATGGTTATGGTTTCTGAAGTTGTATGAGGGTGCTTGTCATATTAGTTTGACAGTTAGAGGAGTAAGAGATTGTTCAAGTACAAGCATGTACAATTGAGGGCCCAGGACTGTGAACTTTTAAAAGGTGTCCACTAGTTACCTGTTGCAAACAGGGCTATATTCTCACCAGTACTTTCGTATGCAAAATCCTTCAACTTGGTTACTGCCTTCTGTCAGAGAAAGTACAGTTGTGTACAGTTACCATAAATATAGATGTTCTAATGTATTCACTGTTGCAGTCATCACCTGTGGGTTATCCCTGTTGTGGTAGCCCTCGGCCGGCACGAAAACCAGAGTCAATTTTTTCTGCATCGGCTGCAGTCACCTGTAGTCTGATGTCAGGTTGTTAGTGTTATAAAGCAAGGCAGCTGACATCATTACATTAGTTTTTCTTTCCCTAACCCATCAGAAGCACAAGGAAATAAGGTAAAGTGGTCCTGGTGGCTAAAAGCCACTGTAGGAAGCTTATGTCCCCCTAGGAAAAGAGGCTATAAGGGGGATGGAGGGAGGGAAACCAGAACTGCAACAGTTAATACACTTGAACATGTACATTTATGGTAAGTGTACACAGCTGTACTATATTCCTCATGTTTCACTGTTGCAGTCATCACCTGTGGGAGGATTCCCAAAGCTGAGGAGAGGGATGGAAGGATAGGTTAGAGCCCTAGGCATGGGTCAGCAAGCTCTGCAGAACTGCAGAGGCAAATCCTGCCCTAGACTTAGAAAAAAGAAGTAGGTGGTAATGCTTTGTAAAGGTATGGACAGATGTCCAGGTGGCAGCTTCCAAGATGTCTCTGGTGGGGACTCCTCTGAGGAAGGCTGTGGAAGTGGAGGCTGTCCTAGTGGAATATGTATGAATAGACTTGGGGGGGAGGGGTTCCCATGTAGTCTGAGGCAGGAATTGATACAGTGTGATATCCATTTGGAAATGGTTTGCTTGGAAATGGGCTTACCCTCTGCCCCTGGGGCAAAGCTGACAAGTAGCTAGTCTGCTTTTCTGAAGGGTTTAGTAAGGTCCAGGTAGTATCTAAGTTTTCTGTGCATGTCTGTTGAGTGCAGCATTCTTTCCCCCTTATTTTGAGGGTTGGAAAAGAAGGTGGGTAGGTATATGGCCTGGTTGAGGGTCACATCAGATACCACCTTGGGCATAAAGGAGGGGTTAGTCCTCAGGGAGACCCTGTCTGCATGGAAAATGATGAAGGGCTCAACAGCCATGAGTGCCTTAAGTTCTGAAACCCTTCTGGCTGAGGAGATAGCTAGTAGGAAGACAGTCTTAAAGGAGAGGTATTTCAATTCCGCTGAAGCAGCAGGTTCGAATGGAGGTAAGGTTAGCTTTTCTAAAACATAATTCAGGTCCCAGACTGGTGTGGGAGAGCTTCTGAGAGGTCTGATATTAGAAGCCCCTCTGAGGAATTGTTTAATCAAAGGATGTGAGAAGAAGGATAGGTCTGAATTGTAATGGGGTGAAATGGCAGAGGCATGGATTTTAATAGAAGAGAAGGAGAGGCCACTTTTGAGTAACTCGGCTACGTAATCCAAGATAAGAGGGATGGAAGGATGTGAGGTGCTGGCCCCTCTGGACTGGCTCCAGGAGCAGAATCTTTTCCATTTCCCTGTGTAAGATTTTCTGGTGCTGGTCCTTCTAGCCTCTCTGATAATGTCTAGTACCTGTTTGCTTAATAGGGACCCCTTGCTTGCTTTTAAACTATTAGCCATGCTGAAAGATTGAGAGTCTGCAAGTCTGCATGCATTATCCCCCCCCCCCCCACACACACACACACCTGGGTCAAGAGGTCTGAGATCAGAGGAAGCTACCTGGGGGGCTGTAAAGTCAGGCTGTGCAGTAAGGAGTACCAATGCTGTCTGGGCCAATCTGGAGCAATGAGGATGGCCTTTGGTCTCTCCTCCCTTATTTTGATCAGTACCTTGGGAATAAGAGGCGGTGGTGGTGCTGCGGTAGCATTGTCACCTTACAGTAAGACGTTTTCCTGTTCAATTCTCAGCTAGAGCATCTTCTGTGTGGAGACATGCGTGAATGGGCATACCTTCGTTGAAGGTTGTACGTCAGAGCCGGCAACTTGGCATGCAAAAATCTACTGCCAATCATTAGCGGACCGGAGTTCTGCTGTGGTGACCTCTAACCGGGAAAAGCCGAAAGATGCAACAACAACCTTGGGAATAAGAGGCAGAGGAGGGAATGTGTTCACAAAGAGGGAGTTCCAGGGCATAGTTAAGGCATCCACCTTCCATGCTAGGAGGTGATACTCCCTGGTACATAATTTTTGCAGCTGGTGGTTGAGGTGTGAAGCAAAGAGATCCACCTCCAGAGTCCCCCACTCCTGAGTGATTTGCAGAAAGGTTTTTCTGTGGAGCTGCCATTCATGGGGGTCTAGTAAGTTTCTGCTTAGGTGGTCTGCCAGGGTGTTGTTGACCCCTGGTAGGTATTGGGCAATTAGGTGTAGACCCATGAAGGCGGCTGTCAGCCAGAGGTTCATGGCTAGCCTGCACAAAGGGTAAGATTTGGTCCCCTCTGTTTGTTTATATATTGCATTACTGTGGTGTTGTCTGTTTTTATAAGGAGACCCCCTGGCCTGAGATGGGGTTTGAAGGATGTCAGAGCCTTTTGTACTGCCATCATTTCTTTCTGATTGATGTGTAAGGGAAGGTGCTGAGTGGGCATTCCAAAGACCTTGAGTGCACCTGCCTGGTAGGCGAGCACCCCAAGCAATGTCTGAGGAGTTGGTGGTGATGGTCTGGCCAGTAGGGCAGAAGATAAAGGGAAGACCCTTGTTCTTGGCACAGGCCCCTGCCCACCAGAGAAACTCAGCCCTTATACATGGGATCAGAGGGAGAGAGGTCTCTAGAGACTGAGAGTGCTAACATCAAATGTTCTTTAGATACTACTGACGTTTTATCATGTGAAGCCTGCCAGAGGAATTAGAAAGATGCAAGATGCCATGTACCCCAAGGCTTGCAGGAACTTCCTCACAGTGAGGTGACTTCTGGAAGCCAGCTGGGTAAAGCAGAGAGGCAGGAAGCTGTGCTTTTCTGGGGATAGGAAGGTCATTTGGGATGCTGTGTCTAGCAGTGCTCCCAAGAAAATGATCTTCCTGGAGGGTGATTGCTTTGATTTCTTCTCATTGATGATGAACCCTAGGGAAGTTAGGAGAGTTTTGACAAAGAAAAGGTCCTGGAGCGGCTTTTCTTTGCACTCTGCCTGAATGAGGCAGTCATTCAGATAAGGGTAAATCTGTATATTCCTCTGTCTGCAAAATACTATGGCCAGGGCTAAGCATTTGCTGAATACTCTGAATGCAGTAGATAAGCCAAAGGGTACCGCAGAGAATTGAAAGTGTTGTGAACCTGCTCTGAAGTGCAGGAATGTCCTGCAGAATGCCCTTATGCAGATGTGGAGGTAGGCATCTTTTAGGTCTAGGGTCACTAGCCAGGCATTTTTGTCAGCATAAGCAGCAGCTGCTGCAAAGTTAGCATTTTGAATTTGCAGACTACCAGGGAGGTTTCAGAATGGATAGATCCAGGATGGGGAACCAAGTGCCCTCTTTTCTGGGAACAAGGAATAGTCTGGAATAAAAGCCTTTGCCTGTTTGATCTGAGGGGGCAGGTTCTACTGCCCCCTAGAATATGAGAGTTTGGACCTGTTTCAATGCCTCTGCCCACTGATTTGGAGGTAAGTCTGGGCACCCTCTTGGAATTGGGAGTTTGCTGAAAAAGAATTTGTATCCCTGAAAAATTATCTTTAAGACCCATTGGTCCTTTGTTACAGAAAGCCAATTTTCTTTGAAGAGGGAGAGCCTTCCTGCTAGCTTTTGGTGAGTGAAGGGAGGGCAGAGGGGGGAGGGAGAGTCATTGGAAGTTTTTGCCATAGAAGGGTGGTTTAGAACTTGCTGCTTTGGGGCAGAAGTGGTCCACTGTTTGCATCTCTGCTGGCCCTGGGATAGGGGCCTGGATGGTCAGTCCCTGCAGGGCTTACCTTGGCCCTGTCTGCTAGGTGCAGGGAAGGACCAGTGCCTAGATGGAAAGTTCCTGCTGAACCTGGGAGGTTGGACCTGAAAGAAATCTTTTACTGTTTGCATATATTTTGCTTTGTCTTCCATATTTTTAAGCACCTCTTCTGCTTTTACTCCTTACAACCTGTCCTTATCCAGGGGTGCATCTATTAGTTTAGACTTGACATGATCAGGGAGAAGCTGTTCCTTCAGCCATGCATATCTCCTAATGACAGATCCTGAAACTGCGGCCCAGCTAGAGGCTTTTAGGGCATGATATCCACAGTGTAATGAGTGTTTGGCCACTTGTCAAGCAGAGTGCAGTAAATCTGCTAACTCTTTCAAACTGGCACAGTCAGGAAAGGTAGAAATCTTTTGTTTAATAGTTCCAAAGTGTGTTGTTAATATTTTAACATATGGAACTGTGAGTTGAGTGCTCTCATAGCTAAGGTTGCAGAGGTATATACTTGTTTTACCCCATCTGTTCAAAGATCTGGAATCCTTGTCTGAAGGAATAGTATTCTTGGCAGAATTAGTTTTAGCTCCTTTAGGTCCCTGTGTAATGGCTGCTGGGTCTGCAGCAGTATTTCTATACAGGTATGTGAGAATCTGGTACTCTGTAATACCTGTCAGATTTACTGGGAGCAGGTGGGAGGGTATCAGACACTAAGCTGGATTCATGGAAAACATCATCCACCACTTCTAAAATAGGGGGAATGGCCAGGGGTCTGTGCTGGGGCAGATCCAGAAACTCCCTAAGTCTTTTCTTAGACTGGGGGAAACCCTGAGATTCCCATTGGAAATGTTCCCTGAGGGTGTGAAGGGTTTCCCCAAAGGAAAGGTCTTCTGGAGGGGAGGCAGAAGGGATGGATTCTTCTGCATCTGAATCCTCATAAGCAGTCAGAGGTTGTTGTTCTTCTTCAAAATCTGAATAGTCAGATTCCTCAGAATCCTGTTCTGTCATAATTTCTGCACAAGGGTGCCTTTTCCTTTTAGAAATTGTGGCCTGACTACCCCGGATAAGGGAGATGAGATCCTCTGCCATTTTAAGCATTTGTGCTTGGGGTGGTGGAGCGTGAGCAAGATGGTGGCTAGAAGCAGATTTTCTAGAAGTGGCCTGACTTCTAGGCCTGAAAGAATCAGCTGGTCTGAGAGAAATGGTAGTCAGATGAGAAGACGTCACTTTTTGTCTAGATTCGGTAGTGCGAAAGACCTCCTCGGAAGCTGGTGCCTGCGTCATGGCTTCTGACCCAACTGAGACAGAGACAGCCAAAGGCTCGGAAGATGAAGAAGATTTCTGTGGCATACTGGACTCTGAAAGGGTCTCAGTAGAGGCCTGTGTAGATATTGAATTGGGCATCGGGGCTGTGAAAGCGCCTCACTGAATTCCAGAGAACTGAAGACCTGCTTAGTGGTAGAGTCATCTGAAGGCTTAGCCTTGTGTGGTCTGTCTCTATCTTTATCTCTGTGGTTTTTTTTGGAATATCCATGGATTGTTGGCTGGCGGATGGCATTTCAGAATGCAAAGATGGAACATGAAAATAACTGTCTACTATAAGAGCTCTACAGCAAATGGTTCTCACATTAAAGAAGGCACAGAACTGGCAATGGGGGACGTCGTAGTCTGGCCCTAAACAAGTGACGCAGTAAGAATGGAAGTCTTGGTGTGGGATCTGCTTTCCACAGGCACGACAATTGTTAACTTTTTCCGACATCTGTTAGTGCAAGAAAAAATGGTCCACAATGGGTACTTAGCTTTAGACATTTTCAGCTGAAATTCAAACTCTGGTAATGACCAACCAGCACTCATGAGAACTGCTTCTGCTATGGGCTCCACGGCAAGAAATACTGATGTAATGATGTTGGCTGCCTTGCTTTATAGCACTGATGTACTGATGTTAGACTACAGGCGACTGCAGCTGATGCAGAAAAACATTGACTCTGGTATTTGGGTCGGCCAAGGGCTACCACAGCAGGGATAATAAACAGGTGATGACTGCAACAGTGAAATGTGAAGAACATCTAAGTAACACACTAAGAAACAGTCAGGATGATTCCCTTCCCTACCCAGACTGAAATTCAAAAGTGTCTTCTCTAAACTGGAATCAGCTTTATAGAACCACTTTCAAAATTATGTTAAAATAAGCAAACATTGGAAACCTTCAACTTAACTTTTATTAAATACATACATGTAAAACATAAACTACATTTGCTGCCAGAAGGAAAAGACACAAGGCTGTTATAAAAACTTTTTTATCATCCACAAATGAACACTTTCATTCATGTAACAGTAATGAACTTCTTCAGGTAAGTTTAAAAAAAAACAAAAGGCAGGTTTTTGAATAAGGCCCCAAATGATCATCTGATCTAAGGATGATGTAATTAAACCCTCCCATTTACATTTGTTAAAGTGCCAAAGTGTTGCAAAAAGTGCTATTTAAAGTGCATAAGCACATTAATTTAAAAGTGTGAGATTATTCATTCACTAAAAACAAAAAAAAATGCACTGAATAAATAAACTTATTAAAATATATATTAAAAAATATATATTAAAAATAACACAACCAAAAGAGTAAAAATAAAGTTATTAATACAAATTCTGATTGAGATTATTGACATGTAAACATACCCAAATGGAAATAATAATAATGATGCTTTATCTGGTTAAAACATTACACTTTCAAATACACAACCGATCGAGCAGTAATCATTCAAGCCTAGCCAGTTGCAAGCATTTAAAAGTAGCTGCCAAAATAATTATTTTTCTTCTAAAATCAGTGTCCATGGGCCCCCTGTCATACTGATATTGAACCTCTCTATAACCAAGTATTTGAAATGTTGGTTAAGGTGCATGTGAACATGTTTTGCTAATGCATTATTTACATGTATTCTTTTTATATCATATCCATGTTTATAAATTCAGTCCCATATCTATGTTCCATTTTGCCTATATAAAAACTCAATTGGACTCACGGTTGTATCTACCCTTGATCCGATACTCCTTACCACAGATGATAAAATAGTCACCAGTAAAAATATATTTACAATATGGGCAATGCCCACAAAGATTGTTATTATGTGTATTGCTGGTATTGTTGATTGTCATACTCTCCAGGGTAGTTTTAAAATTAGAGCCCCTATGGTATACTATAGTGGGTCTTTCACCTACTTTGTTTTAACTAGAATTTTGCCACACATAATAACCCAGTTTTTGTTTAAAATCCACTTAAGTGGTTTAGAATCACTGCTAAAACATGTAATAAAATGAGTGGTTGGGCTAAAGTTATATTGTGCTCCATCCAGTTTAGAAGAATGTGTATAAGATTTAAGCCCTACAAATGAAAGTTTTAAAATAGGTCTGGAGTGTCCTGCTGTTCTTTTACTGTATATGTCTCTCTTGTTAATTCCTGAATAAGAGGCTTTGGATAGCCTTTTCTGACAAACATTTTCACAAAGTTTTTGCACTTTTCTTCAAACTGTGAGTCTAAAGTAACCATCCTTGCTGCCCTCATGAGCCGCCCCTTTACTACTGACCTTTTTTGACGGTGGGGGTGTGAGCTGGTATAATGAAGGAAGGTGACAGAGTAGGTATTTTTCCTGGAAATACTGGATGTATATCTATTGGACCTAATCCTCCAGATTCAACAAACTCCATGCAAGAATAAGACTATTCTTGTAAAGAGTGGTTGGTGTCCATTTAAAACAAAGCGCTCCTTGAATATTCATGAAGGCACGCTGCTGTACTTCCTATATGGACACGAACCATTAAAGTGTGCAGGGGCATGTCCAAGTAGTGCACGGACACTAAACACACCCCCGGCACTCAGAAAGTGCCATACGGAACTTTCTAAGCTGAACTGGCACAACATTAGAGCTTTATTCTTATATTAGGCCAGTATTTCAGTGTCCACAGACACTGAAATGAAAAAAAGATCATTTCAGTGTCTGCAGACACTGAAATAAACATTGACAACAGGAAAGCAATACAGAGGGTGTGTGACAGGTTCTGCAACACACCTCCTGCATTGCTAAAGTGCTATATGACACTTCTGCAACCTGCTAAAGCCTGAAATGTGTGCAACTACACACATAACAAGAGATAAATCCCCCAAAAGTGGCAAAACTTACATATAGCCCTCACAAACATAGAAAGTTGATAGAGAACAGGTCATGCATTAGCATGAATTATGGAAGGGTGGAAGTCAGAAAGCAAATGAATGCCAACATTCCCTTACAGCAGTGCATGTTAGCAAAGGCTCAAATGATGGGGGAATAAATAATACATTAGGGACACACCTGAAAAATTGCCCTCACACACTTAGAAATTTGATAGATAACAGGAAATGTATTAGCAGGAATCCCTGAAGGATAGAAGCCTGAAAGCCAAATGAATGTCATTATTTCACAATTCCAGTCCTCAATGGCTTGTCGGAATACCACAAGACTCACTTATATAACATAATAATATGAAAATAATATAAACTTTTTTTTCAAGCCTAAGGAATGTTTACGCTTAGCTAAGTGGGTGTGTGTGTTATGGACATCCGCTTAGCATAGCTTAAACGTCCCCTAGGAAATAAATACAAATATACAGGTGCCATTTCCAAGCCAATATAGTGTAGTGGTTAGAGTCTTAGTTTTACATGCAGGCATTTATGGTGTGAGTACCAAAACAGGCAACTTACTTTACTATGGGACAGTAGTGTTAAAATTATTTTTGTGAACTTAAATTATGTAGCAACCATTTTTAGACAACCAGGGTAGTGTAGCAGGTCCAAAAGTGAGATGTCAATCTAGAAAATATGTGAAACCCCCATATAAACACAAGTGCCCTATACAGTATAATCACACAAGAATATAATTTAATGAAAGCACAAAGGAGGATGTCATGGAAGGTAAACATAAATTTATAATATGTCAGTAATGAAGAATCAATCCCACAATCTTGATACTTTATAAAATAAAATGTGAGCAATGCTACGTAGTGCTCAGCTATGCTAAGGTGGTGTAAGCATTGCTTAAATGTAAATACTAAGCAATAAGTAGCCCAGATAAGCATATTTGAGCATTGGTAAGCAGTGCTCAACATCTATCCCTTTAAGCACTGCCAACCTTAGGTAAGCGGGTTTGCCCGCCACTTAGCTTAGCTCCGCATATTCAAAATGGTCCAATGATGGCAAAGGGTGGGAATTTGGCTCTATTTAAACCTCACAGGTGGGAATACAGCCATAACCAGTTGTAGCTGATCACTGCAAGCACTATGGCTGGGGCTGGTGAGGGTACTTGCTTTCGGACACAGTGTTGGGGAATTCAGAAGTCCAGGGTCATGGTTGCACTCCTTGTGAAAGACCAGGAAGGGAGACTGCTGCAGGTCCAATACCATGGCTCACAATACAAAATGGATGCCTGGGACTGTCTCGCAAGTGATCTCACCAGTGCTACTGGCATCCCTCAAACTGGAAACCAGGACCAATGCCATTATGCTGACCTCAAGTGTAGGAAGAGGGAGATGGGCACAGGATGTCCCAGAAGTGTGTAAGTATCAATATCACTTATTGTTCTCCAAAGTTCAGCCTGCGTATGTGATTGATAGGTATGCATAAATGTTTCTTTATCTCCTGTACAGCTGCAGATGAGAGTGCTGCGAACATGGATGCACATGCAAACAGGCTGCTAAGGCTGCGCTAGGAGACTGGTGAGTACAAATGTAGCTTGCATTATTCAGGACAAATAAATAGAAAAGAGTAGAATGTTAATTACCAGTAGGTAAAGTGTGTACTGTGTATAATTAATAAATGACCATTAGCAGATTAATAGTGATGTACAGGATATTTAATAATAAAGGTCTCCGTAACTTTCAATAAAAGTAAAAACCCAGACTGTTGTGTTTACTTCGTTATGTAATGGTAGGAATATAAATGTGCACAGGTTCTGCACAGCAACCATGGCTCTGTCAACAAGAATGAAGTGAGGCTCATCTTACAAAGATTGTGGATCTGTAAAGCAGGTGAACAACTATATGAAATGTGCCATGCACCAAGATCTGTACCCTGAATAGTAAGCTATGAAATCTAATCTTGTATCCCATGCAGCAGTGCTTTGTGTTAATTATTGCTTTCCAGATTTTAATATGTCGAAGTATGATACACAGTACAAGAACTATCTGCCATGTATGAATATCAGAACTACAAGGTCAGATTGTGCAAACCAGAGAGTAGTAGGGAGTAAAGACTCAAGTAAGGATTAGGAATTCCTCAATAGTTCATTGTGATGAAACACCACTGTGGTGTACCTTTTTAGCACAAACAGACACGGTTCAAATCCTGGCAGTGTTAATAAGCTGAATGCATATTGTCACACAAGAAAATGTGAATATGTGTAGAAATTTTCAGGTACTGGTAACAGAAGTTTCCTCCACAGATCTGCCAGGAAAGGAAATGTTTGTATTATCTGTAGGAAGGCATTACTAATATACTGTGTATAACACTTCCACTGTCCAACCCCAAGGCTGCAAATGACAGTAAGATAAGTACATACAGCAAGCTCTTTTTCTGATACATGCCCCTCAACTGTCACACGGTCATGGCTAGTGGTCACTGTTGCCAATAACCAGGGTGACAGATAGAAGTCCCAGCAAAGTATGTCAGTAGCACATGTACACAGCATGAGTGCAGGACACCATATTCAGTGTCACATCTGTAACCCTGAATATGTGAATATGTGTAGAAAAAGTCAGGTATTGTTAACAGAAATTTCCTCCACAGGTCTGCCAGGTAAGGAAATGTTTGTAGTAGCCGTAAGAAGGTATTACTAATATACTCTCCCTAGGATTCAGTAAGGTTCCGTGCAGGAATAGATTATTTCTGCATGGAAGCAACCATTTAGGAACAGTATGGCAGCACACCATGCATAGTAATGAAGGCATGTTGCCTCAGCTCCTAAATGGACATGGAGCATGGACAAGTGCAGGGGGCATGTCTGAGAGCAAAGCTCTCACAATATACATGCCCCCACAGTCAAGAACTGCTATTTGGCAATTACAATGAGCGAGACCACTCATAGGGGGTTGCATAACCCCAACAGCATAGATCAACGCAGAATGTCCAGATATGTGGCTCATACATCTGGCCTGTCCCTCATTTACCCTGCCAAATCACTGGGATGATCTCATCAATGAAGTCTGAAATAATGACAAATGTCTGTGTGTCAGACTTTAAATCTGTCAGAAAATACACATAAAAACAAATCCTGTTACCCTAGAAACACCCCAAGTTCATAAGAGCAATATCTAAAATATAATAATATAAACACTTTTTTTATCAAACAGATTAAATCTAACGATAGGTGCACCAGTTTGCCCATTGCTTGGCTACGCATAATGTAGCTTAAATGGCATAAGAAGATAAATACCAAGATACAAGCAAATGAAACAGTACTGCAATAGTGTAGTGGTCAAAGCATTCGCCTTACGAGCAGTCATTCCTGGTTCAATTTGCATGCTAGTAAATTCCATTTTCCATGTCAAATCACTTTATGAACAATATATTTTGTTGTATAACCTACTAAATAACATATATTTGTGAACTGGACTATTGCATTAAATGCAGATGTGAGGTGTCATTGTAATAATGTAAAATCCACAGATAAACACAAGTGCCCCATACAGTATATGTACACATGAATCAGTGATACAAACTGAAGGTATAATGTGTAATGAATGATAAATCCATAGAGTGTCCAAATCTACCACCTTCCTAAGAACCATGTTACATTTCTGTCTAAATTAGTGTGGGGGTAAGCGGGAGTAAGCCCCTGAAAGCAGTAGTAAGCGGGTTTGTGGGGGGAAAAGCAATGTGCACACAGATTAAGCAATATCGAAGTTAACTCTCTGTAAGCATATTTAACTGGAAGTTAGCATTGCTTACCATCATGCAAACCCACTTACAATTGCTTAAAAGTGCCTTAATCACTCTGTATCCAACAGCCGCTGTTCTGCTCAGCAACAAAATAAATAGCCCTTGCAGGTCTTGAACCCAGGACCCTGTACAGTATGTTCACAGTAGTTAACCAGTAAGCCATCACAGGAGTACATACGATTGAGGTATCACCAAACAGATCCTCACTATAGGAAAATCAAAATTAATATGTGAAAGGAATCTATATGCAGTTTTATGTTGTATAACCTACTACATAACATAAATATGTGAACTGGAATACTGCATTAAGTCCAGATGTGTGGTATCATTGTAATAAAGTGTTGAAATCCACAAATAAAAACAAGGACCCCATACAGTGTACCTACACATGAATCATGGATACCAAACACAGATATAACATGTAATGAATGATAAATCAATGCCAAACGGCAAATAGTGTTCAAATTAAAAATTAAACAATGCTAAGCATTGCACACCCCTGCTTACTAGGGGTAAGGAATGTGTAGGCCAGCTAAATCAGTTTGCCCATTGGGATACCCCTTTAAGCAATGCCAACCTTAGGTAAGCAGGTTTGCCCATAGCTTAGCATTTTCAAAACCATCCAATCACAGCAAAATGTGGGAAATCGGCCCTATTTAAACCCCACAGCTGGGAATACATCTCATAATTGGTTGCAGCTTTCTCCTGGAAGCACTATGACCAGTGTGGGTGAAGGGGTGTGCTTCTCGGTGCAGCACTGGGGCATCCAGGAGTCCAAAGTCATGGCAGGTCTCCTTGTTAAAGACCATGACCAGAGACTGATGCAGGGCTAGTACCAGGGTTCCTAATATAAAGCGGAAACATCCTTCGAACTGGTGAGCAGGTCAGGCATCACTATGTTAAGCTGAAACGGAGAAAGAGGGAGCTCTTGGATCAGTGGATTCAAGAGGCTAGGCAGATGGGTGATGTCACAGCCGTGTGTAAGTATCAGTCTGCTACCTGTTTAATAATTGCCAGCTCATGTATATTATGGATAGGTATGGCTAAATATTCTTCTTATGTCTTTGACAGTGACAGACGAGCGGGCTGTGAACCAGGAAGCCCATGCCTGTAGATTGCAGAGCTTGTGTCATGAGGCAGGTTAGTAATAATATTGCATGTACTGTCATAAGAAATAAATCTAAAAGTAGTAGAACGTTAATTGCCAGTATAAAACCTGTATTGTGTATGGCATGTACTGAATAAACCAGACAATGTGGCAGGAATAGTCTCATACAGGTTGTATGTAAATAAAAGGTTAACAGCCTGGCAATAAAGGTCTAACTGCTAGACTGCTTGCGTTTACTCTGGTATCATATGGTAATGTAGTGTTGCTATCTCTTAAAAGTACTGTTGTATTAAGCCACTGTGCTACATAAATAAAATGTGTAGGAATGTCTGTATATGACTGTTGTAATCACAAGAGGTCATATTGTACAACTGAGAGAGACTTAGACAGAAAACAGTGAAAGGACAGCCAAAATAATCCACATAGCACACTCAACTGAGATGTGAAGTGTCGTATTTTAGCACACACAGCCATAATTCGAATCCTGGGAGTGGTAGTAAGCTGTATGCAGAGTAATATCCCACAACTATACAGATATTGTCAGAAAGTCCAGATAATTGGTGTAAGTCCCCTGCCTGTCACACTGTCCCCCTGGCAAATCAGTGGGGTGATCCTAGAAGTTTAGGCAGCAAATAATGACATAAAACTGATTGTCAGACATCATAACTGTCAGAAATAAATCCATAAGAACACACCTGTCACACTAGCAACTCACAAAGTGTTATGAGAGTAATAGGCAAAGTATGTCCCAACTCCACCCCCATGTTGTGAAGCTATGACCAGAGTGTATGCAGTAACAGAGTGAGACGTATGTGCATAATAATAATGTGGAATCTGGTAATATGAGTGACAACATTCAGGTAGTGTTAACAAATATACCCCCCACAGATCTGTCAGATATGAAAACTGTGCCTAGAAATAAAAGATTGAAATCCTGGACTGGTACTGTTTAGTCTGGTGTTGTATGGCAGTGTTAGTGTTGCAGTATCTCTGACTAATAAGGTATTACTCATCACTGTCATCCACACAGTGCTACATAATAAAACTGTCTAGGAAACCCTGTATAAGAGTGTTGTAATTACAAGGTCAGATTGTAAAACCACAGGAGACTTATAGAAATAATTCAGAGAACAGATACACAGCAAATATATATATATATATATATATATATATATATATATATATATATATATATATATATATATAGCACACACAATTGTGATATACACTGCCATGGTTCGAATCCTGGGAGTGGTAGTAAACTGTATGCAGAATCATATCCCTCTACTGTACAGATCTGTCTGGAATGTCCAGAGAATTGGCCCATATCTGCTGGCTGTTACCCTGTCCCTCTGGCATATCAGCATGCTAATCTCTGACATTTACGCAGCACGCAGCATTTAATGTCATATAACTGACTGACAGGCCTGTAAATATTTGGAAAATGTCTATGAAAACAAACCTGTCATTGTACAACTCACCAAAGGTTTATGAGGGCAATAGTCAGAATATGTCCCGGTTTCACCTGCATGTTGTCAAGACATGCCAGAGTGTGTGCAATAAGAGATGGAGAGGTATGTTCATAACATCAACCTGGAATCTGAAATATGCATAGAAACAGTCAAATAGTGTTAACCAACAAGACCTCCACAGACATACCAGGTAAGAGGTGTATACCGCAGGTAAAACACAGTTCATGTATATAGTTGAATGACAAAGACAAAAACACAGCTATATACTCATGTATATAATTGTCTATATCTGTACCACTGTCCAAACTAAGGACATAGGGTAGTGTAATAATACCTGTAAGGTACAAATCACAGCACTGACTAGGAAAGTAATGAGAACTACATGGATATACAAGTTGTTAATTGACATCTTTCTGCCCCCCACCATATCTGCAACAATAAACTAAATACACAACTCAGTCGGTATGTGCACAATTAAATCTACTGTTGGGTCATATGTCCTATTGTTTGATAAATATTGAAATTTGTTTCTATGCATGTGCCATGTTGAAATACTCCAACATTGGTGGCATGCTACCATCAGTGTACCTGCATGCTGTTGTAATGGCCACTGTTGTTCCATATATGCATGTGTTCTGTTTTCTAGGCAACTGTTCCATATCTGGTGTTTTGGGTTAATAGGAACATCTATGCATGCTGTTATACCTAATCCTGGAATGTGTTGACTATTACTAACCCACATATGTTTTAAAATTGAAACACCATAGCACGTTTGGGAAGGC